>NW_025798627.1:4213392-4218684 GCF_021613505.1 Equus quagga | reverse complement strand
GAACTTAACCACTCGGCCACAGAGCTGGCCCCGCTAAGACAGTTTTGAAAAAGAAGAATAAAGTGAAAGGAATCACTCCACCCAATGCTAAGGCTTGCTACATAGAGTAATCAAGACAATGTGGGTACCCTCCTACACTGCTGGTGGGAATGCAAACTGGTGCAGCCACTATGGAAAACAGTACGGAGATTTCTCAAAAAAATTGAAAATAGAAATACCATATGATCCAGCTATCCCACTACTGAGTATTTATCCAAAGAACAATTCAAAGAGACTTATGCACCCCTGTGTTCATTGCAGCATTAATCACAATCTCCAAGATATGGAAGCAACCCAAGTGCCCATCAACTGACAATTGGATAAAGAAGATGTGCTACATATATACAATGGAATACTACTCAGCTATAAAAAAAGACAAAATCATGCCATTTGCAACAACATGGATGAAACTTGAGGGTATTATCTTAAGTGAAATATGCCAGACAGAGAAAGACAAATGCCATATAATTCACTCCTACATGGAAGATAAACACATGGGTAAGGAGAACAGATTAGTGGTTACTAGAGGGGAAGGGGGTGAGGTGGGAGGGTGAAAGGGGTAAAAGGGTATATATGTATGGTGACAGATAAAAACTAGACTATTGGTGGTGAGCACGATGCAATCTACACAGAAACTGATGAATAATAATGTATACCTGAAATTACACAATGTTATAAACCCTTATGACCTCAATAAAATAATTTTTTTTTTAAAAGACAAAGTGGTGTTAATGGAGGGATAGATACATAGATCAAGGGAACAGAGTGGAGAACTCAGAAATAGACGCACACAAACATGCCTGACTGATTTCTGTCAAATGTGCAAAAGCAATTCAATAGAGGAAGGATATCCTTTTCCACGAATGGCGCTGGAGAAATTAGACGTCCATAGGCAAAATAAACAAACAAATAACCTCACCCTAAACCTTACATCTTATACAAAAATTAACTCAAAAGGATCATAGAGTTCAATTTAAAACTATAAAACTTTTGGGAAAAAACATAGGAGAAAATCTTCAGGACCAAGAGCTAGATTCGACACTAGAAGCATCATCCGTAAAAGAAAAAGAAAAACGATAAATTGGACCCCATCAAAATTAAAAATATTTGCTTGGCAAAGCACCCTGTGGAGAATATGAAAAGAGAAGCAGCAGACTGGGAGAAAGTATTTGCAAACCACATATCTGACGGGACTTGTATACAGAATATATAAAAAACCTCAAACTCAGTCGTATGAGGTTCCACTTTCACAATCGTGGCTTGAGGGGCTCTGCAGACCTACTCCCCAGAGAAACAATCATAACTTGTAAAACTACAAAAAAAAAAAGTTTCTGGAAGAAACATTTATTCAAGAAAATCTAAAATTCGGCAAGAACTGGACTGGGGGATGGAGAAAAAATTTTAAAAATAAATAGAATTTGGTAAGAACAGCAAGAGTCTGTGGCAATTGAACTACATCCCACTCCCCCGGCCCCCATCCCCGCTCAGCATGGCAGAAGTTCCATGCTAGGCTGCTGCAGCCAAGAACACAGTAAGTCCTCTCCGTGCAGCTCACAACCAAGAGTGTGGCATCTCCCCGGGATGGGCAGGCCACCAGCATTTCTCATCCTTCCCCTCAGATCCATGTTGCTGAGGCTGAATTCAGTCATGTGCGGCCTGGCAGTCAGGACTGCCTTGCTCTCCCCAGCCCCTTTGGAGCAGAGGCCCTACCGCAGGCAGGGCACTCAATGCTGGGAGGATGCTGAGAAAGTGGATCACTCGGACATTGCTGGCGGGGATGGAAAATGGTACACTCACTTTGGAAAAGTGTCTGGCTGTGTTTTTACAAAGCTAAATATGTGCTTATCATGTAACCCAGCAATTGCACTCTCTGGCATTTATCACAGAGGAATGAAAATTTATGTTCACACAAAAACTAGTACATGAATATTCGTAGTAACTTTATTCATAATAGACAAAAGCTAGCATCAACCCAAATGTCTTTCCGTAAGTGAGTGGTTAAACAAATTGTGGTACATCATAATATGGAATACTACTCAACAATGAAAAGGAATCAGTACACTAAACTGAGATGGATCTCAAGAAAATTATACTGAATTTTAAAAAAGCCCATCTCAAAAAGTTACATACTGTATGATTCCATTTATATAACATTCTTGACAGGACAAAATGATAGAGACGGAGAACAGATTAGTGGTGGCCAAGGATTGTAGGTGAGTGGCTGTAGCAGGAAGGATCCTTCTGATGGAGCTGTTCTGTATGTTGACTGTGGTTGCGGTCACATGAATGTACCCATGTGATAAAACTGCAGAGGACAAAATACGTACACACACACAAACACACAAAATGAGTGCATGTAAAACTGGTGAAATATGAATAAAATTGCTGGATTGCATCCATGTCAATTTCCTGTTTGTGGTATTGTACTACAGTCGTTCACGGGTTCTATGGGGGAAACTGGGTGAAGCATATGTGGGATTTCTCTGCACACACGTACAATTATCTCAAAGTGAAACAGTTTTTAGTGAGCATGTGGAATATCACACAAAGTTGAATGGTCGATTGGTTTTTAGATAAACCTACCTGAGAGAGTCACATCATCACTGCTAACCATTTGAAACAGAATTTCCATTATTTCAGCTTATTTTCGCTCTTTATGACAGGAAGACACAAAAATAGCGTTTGAGGGCTACTATGTCCAGCTGTGGTCACCTGGTAGCTAACAGGTGAGATAGGTTCTGCCACAGAAGTGATTCGGCGCTGTGGAAAGCACACGGTCCATGGTGTCATGGGTGCGGAATCAAACCCTGGCTTTGTCTCCTGCAAGATCTGTGACATTGAATATGTTACTTACTCTCTCTCAGAGTCAGGCCTGTAAAATGGTGTAAAAATAATTTCTTACAGAATTTTGTGAAAATTAAATGCAAGAAAATATGTAAACAAATGGCCTTATTAAAGGGTTAAACAATTATTAAATAGAAATGAAGCCATAATGGTATTTCACAGCTCACCTAATCAAGTCCCTGGTTTATGTAGATAAGAGGTCTGAGGCCGGGAAAAGTAACTGCTAGTAGAGAGGGAGTGGCCTGTCAGATGGGGGCAGGGACAGTTGTCTCCCTGAGGCCCTGCCCTTTGGAAGACCAGTCCCATTTTATAAGAGAGAGGTTTTAAGCATCTGCAGGGCATCACTTCTTATTCTACTTTTTAACCTCCCACTGCACCCAGGTGATCCTGCACATGCTAGAGTTGTTTCATAAACAAGGACAGATTCAATTACCAAAGAAAACTGCAGAGGCAAATTCTAACATACATTTATTTCGTATACAGCTTTTTGTCATATCGTTAGTCTCAGTGTGAAAACCAACGCTGCTTTCTTCCTTCCCTCTCAACAGAAAGAGAGCAAAGTTCAGTGTTTGTAGACATTTGTTTCCAAATTTTCTTATGTGATGATACAGTCAAGCACATCAGCCATTTTTTATTTCATTAAAATCCAAATTGTGGGGGCTGGCCCCATGGCCGAGAGGTTAAGTTCGCGTGCTCCACTGCAGGCGGCCCAGTGCTTCATCGGTTCGAATCCTGGGTGCGGACATGGCACCACTCATTGAGCCATGCTGGGGCGGCGTCCCACATGCCACAACTAGAAGGACCCACAACAAAGAATATACAACTATGTACTGGGGGGCTTTGGGGAGAAAAAGGAAAAAAATAATAAAATCTTAATAAAAAAATAAAAAGTAAGAAATCTGTGAAACCACAAAGCCGCCTCCATCGTGTGTGTCTCATGCATATGTACTACTTCCAGGGCACAAAAATTCTGTTGAAATTAATAAAGAGAAAATTAATTTTTAAGAATCAACATAGGGACTAAGGATTCATCTATTTAAAAACTCTAGGATTTTGTTTTATAGCATTTTAGTTCTCCAAGTCTTAAGGCTTTTTGTGCTACGTTATAGACCTGAATTTTCAAGTTCTTACCTGAGCCAATAATAAGAAATACATTTAAGATGATGCCTTTTTCTGAGCTCCTGGACCAGGAATATATTCATCTTGATTGTGCACGTTCTGAAGCCTTCTATAACTGTCTATGTCTTATTCTTTCACTCATTTCTTTTGTAAGCTGGACCTGCTAAAACAGTGATTTGAAGCGCTCTAAGGGTTCCCCACCATAATATTAGCTTTCTTGGAATTTATTGTGTCACCACAATTCCTCAGGACTTTGTAATAAGAAAAACTTCTGGGGCCTGGCCCCGTGGCACTGTGGTTAAAAGTTCGGCACACTCTGCTTCAGAGGCCCAGGTTCACGGGCTCGGATCCTGGGTGTGGACCTACACCACTCATCAGCCATGCTGTGGCAGTGACCCACGTACAAAGTAAAGGAAAACTGGCACAGATGTTAGCTCAGGGAGAACTTTCCTCAAGCAAAAATAATAATAATAATAATAGTAATAATAATAATAAAAACTTGTACATGCACAGCACTTTAAATCTTTCAAAACATATTAACCATATAATTTTATCCTGTAGCTCTTTTATGGATGCTATTTTTTTTTCTGTTTAAAGGTGAAGATGAAAACAGGAAAAGAGACTGTCTGTGTTCTCAGAAATGGAGCTGGGACCGGAAGGCAGGAGTCCTGACTCAGGCTCAGCTGCCTCCCTGACAGGTGACCAGCACTCACCACCCCTTGCCCTGAGCTTTCCAGAAGGCCGTATCAGTCATGTCAGAACAGATTCCACCTGGACAGTCTACCAAGGTGAAATGTCACATCTCAGGAGACCACGTGCTTGCAGCTCCTGGGGAAATTCAAAGGGGAACCAAACAGCCAATCAAAGTGGATTCCATCAAACGCAGGATTAGACAGGAAGACTCTGAAGGGCATTTCCAATTGAAATGCTGTGATTATAGCAAAATACTTTCAGTCTAAACTACAATTTTTTTTAGTAAATTACTTTCTTATCTTCCTTCTTCCTTAGAGACTATGATTGTTAAAAAGAAAAAAAAAGCTAAAGGTGTTGTGTAAAACAGCATTATGGAGTCTAACATTTTGCCTCATTTTTTGAGTCAATACTCTACCACGTTAATAAACCCAGACGAACGAAAGGCTGTGGCTGCTGCTGCTGCTCAGAGCAGATTTGACACCCAATCCATTTCTCTTCTGGGGATGAGTGTCACAATATTTTGAGAACTGGGATTCACATAAGTATGCAGATACAAACGGCAACAGTTTTTTTCATTATTTTCTGAGCTGTGTCAGA
>NW_025798627.1:4103687-4213382 GCF_021613505.1 Equus quagga | reverse complement strand
ATACAAACGGCAACAGTTTTTTTCATTATTTTCTGAGCTGTGTCAGAATAATCATTGCCAGAATGTTGCCAAAAGTGGTGGTGGGGAAAAGACAATTTTAGGTGCTTGTCGGTGGATATTTTCATAACTGTACCCGCTTGCTGTCCAGTCTCTGCTGTCATACGGTCAATGATACAACGTCTTTCACTTTCAAAGGAAAGACTTGTTAAATCACTTTTTCAGTCTATAAAGACGGCGGTTGCTGTTCTTTATTTTATCATAAACGTAATTTTCATCACATAAAAAAATATGCTCAATATTTAAACTCACTTTGAGAATTACACTTTTTCAATAAAATAAATAATACATTTGTACACAGAAGAGTAAAAGAAGATAGTGTTCTTAATTTCTATAATTGAATTAAGCCATCTTATGAGACCCCATCCCGCTGATGGGGGAGAGAAAGGTGCATTTAAATTTCCCAATTAAAGCTAATTCACGTATTCTTGCTTAAAACAGTAGCTTTCAAGTAAATGTTCAGTTAATTCAAAGTATACCTTCCTTTGAGGGCTTTTCTCTCCTCTCTTCCTTTTTTCTACCAGTGATCTGCTTTCCAAGGAAGCCTTTGAAAGCTTCCCAGCCCTGAGGTAGGGGCCTTAGATTAATCTTAAAGGGACCAGGAAGCAAGCCTTCATTTGCTTGGAGATTATGCTTTTCATTCCATTGCTTCTAGCTATGATGTCTCTATTTTAGCTGCAAGATTTCTTGTGATTTTTTTCCAAAATGCATACAAGTTTTTTCTTTTTAAATATCATTGCAACGGTAATGGCTGCAAGAGACGTCACGTTTTAGACTCATCTGCAAGCTCAAAGACAAGCTCCATATTTTAAATAAACATCTAAGCATATCTTTCTTAATATCTCTTTTCATTTGGTTTCTCTGTGCATCTTTCGCTGTGGTGGGAATGGCGCTCTTATCCTCTTTGCTGCCGGTGCCAGTGCAATGGGTCTCAGGGACAAAACGTGCCTCCTTGATATCAGCTGGTTCTAAACTTTCCTCATTACCACGAACATCGTCACTGATTTCAAATGTCCTATTTTTGTTCACTGATCCATCTTCTTAGTTATCTTTTCATTTTAAATTGTTACACATTTAAAATGTAAATTGACTGACAGTAAGAAAAAATCATCTAAAACGTCCCCACAATTTCAACATTTCTTTGTTATCAGAGAACACGCCACAGGAAGAGGAGCTAAGCATAGCCAGGAACGAGATGCGTATAAAGTAACATTTCTTTGGCTGCAGTTGTAGAAGAATGTTGACCAGATATGTGAACCATGTTTGCGTATGTGTGCAACAAAAATATGAGAAAAATAATAGCATCGATTCATAAACTGTTAAACATGTTTCTCAAAAAAACTAACTCTGGGGGCGTCTTCTGGGACTCAAGGAGGAAGCTCCGGTTTTCCAGCCAGCCTGTCTCATAGACCGCAACGAGGTATGTCAACCTGTGACATTGACATATATAGTGGACACTGTGATACTTCCCTCCGAGTGTCCCCTCCAAGGGAGGGATTTTTGCCCCCACTGCTGGACGTGCTGTCCCCAGGCAGTGTTCAGCTGTCAGCTCCTTCAGGGTCAGCCTCAGATGCAGAGAGTCACCCTGCCTAACATCATACCCTTCCCAGGGAGACCCACATCTGATGACCAATCCATGCAGGCCTGTCCTTCCAGTCCAGTGCAGGACAATGCTGGAAGAGAATTTCAGTTCCAGGTCTCTCCGAGGGGTCTGCAGAGGTTATCAGGGGATCTGCTTGGCAGCCGCACTTCCAACCTCAGGTCAATCCTGCATCCTTTCCTTTCCTTCCACAGCGAACATCCTGCACACTAACCTGCCTCTCGGTGTCTGCTTCCTTGAGAACTCAACCTGCAGTGGCATAATTATCTTCCTGAAATACTAGAGTCCTGTTTCTTACAGTGCTGATGCCACCATCACAAAAAACTACCTAATTTTCCAGGCACTCACTATACCATGGTATAAAATGTTATACTATCTAGCCCAGTGGTTCTCAATGACTTGGAGAGATTTTCTTTTTAATGTTAGTATCCAGCCCAATTAACTCTGGGGGTGGGCTCTAGGAATTGATATTTTTTCAAAATCTCTCCATGGGATTCTAAAATGCAGCCAGCACTGAGAACGCTCTAGGTTTTCAGGAAAAAATATACAATTACAATTAACCACAGCAGAAGAAAAGAATTCCGCTGTGTGTGCTTGTGCTTACATATGCTAAAGCACATTTCCACCACCTAACCTGCCGGCCGTTCTGCGCACACACCCATCACCTCTGCTTGTCCTCACGTTCCAGCGGGTGAAATATTTGTGGTCCTGGTCAAGGCCTTAAGGCCACTTTCTCCATTGTGCAGTGAATTCCATCGTCTCAAAGACTTCTCTCTAGAAAACGCTCCCCCTGCCTCTGCGTCATTATTTTTTTCTTTCTCTGCCGCAGTATTCCTGCTAGCACGCAAATATGCAGAAATGTCTCCGTTCTTTACAAAAATGAAAAGCTCAACCCCACATCCTCCTCCAGCTGTTTCCAGCCTTCTAGCTACTGCCCCATTGCTCTGCTCCTTTTTCAGGAAAACGTCTTCAGACAGTTGATTATGTGTGCTTTCTCCATTTCCTCTTCTTCTTTTCTTTCCTGAACCTAATTTACTCAGGCTTTTATCCCAACCCTGCAACCACAGCTGCTCTTATCAAGGTTACAATGCATCCACATTGCCAGGCTCCATGATTACTTCTCAGTCTTCTTGCTACAAACCTATCAGGAGCCTTTGACACAGTCCGTAGCTCCCTCTATGACACTGCCTGCACTGGGAGTCCTCTTGAGATACTCTCCCTTTGCCAATGGTCCCTCCTTTTCGGTCGTCTTTGCTGATTCCTCTTCACCTTCCCAGCCTCTACACTCTGCTGACGAGTTCATCTCTTCTCTTTGCCGTCTGTATTTGCTCATTAGGAATTATCCCGGTTTTACGGCTGTAAATATGATCTATATGCTTGAGATTCCCAAATGTAAACTCCCACTGCAGACTGTATCCCTGAATTCCAAGCTTATTTATCCCCACTACCTATTCCAGTCTCCACTTGGATATCTAATTGTCGTGTCGCACTTAGCATGTCCAAAACCAAAAACATTTCTTCCCCGAAGCTGCTGCTTCCTCAGTCTTCTCAATCTCAGGAAACAGCAACTGCATTCTAGTTGCTTTTTTCAAAATCTTTGAAGTCATTCTTAACTATTCTCTTCTGATTTCATCTCACAAATTCTGTGGCTCTACCTTTCAAATAAATCCAGCTAAGACTGCTTCCCATTACCACCTAACTAAGCAACCCTCATCTCTCAAAATAAATCCCAATGTCCTCAGGGGATTATAGGCATGTCTTCCTGCCCCACACTACTTGTCCCAGTGCATCTCCTTCAGCTCTCCTCCCTGAATATCTATCTCACAGAAGGCAGGGGACCACTGTACTTTGTAATGTCAATCTCTCCCCCAGACCAAGAATAAGTCCCTAGTTGTCTCTTTATCCCCATTCAGAGTGCAGTGACTGAGCACAAATTTAAGGTTTCAATAAATGGTAAGTGGATGAATAATGAGTGAATAATCCAACAATGTGACAATATTGACTAGAATGGATAAAGAGATATATTGATCTGCATGACAGAGAATTCAAGAAGTTATTATTAACTATATTCGCTGTGCATGCCAACTGGAAAGAATTTCACACTTGCTTTGATGCGTTCATTTTTCTCTTTGATTCAGTCCGTGGAATTGAACTGTCTTCTTTTTCAGAGGCTGATTAATTTAAACAGAAGGGCATGTGTGGTGACCCTCGCAGCACACTGACCAAGTGAGTTGGCTCCAATAATTCAATATGTGCAAAGAAAGCCTGTTGAAACAAGACACCAGCCAACTAAGCCAACAAAATCAGTCCTAAAAATTTAGAAGGCCCCTAATAATCTATGTTTTTAAAAATTATCTCAAAATAGTTTATAAAAAGATTAGGCAGTAATTATTACATATCCTTGGGTAACTCAAGTTGGAAGAATATAATCTTTTTAAAGTTTTGACCATTTTATGTTTAATGTAGGTCTACTTGATATTAGTTCAAGGAAGCGTATACCTGTCCAAAATTAAAATTAATGTGCATTTCCCTAATGAGAGTGACTTCATGATTTGCATTCACATTAATTCTCAACAGGCTTGCTTAAAATTGTTTTGAATTGGAGTCTCATAATTAGGATTTAACATTTAAATCATATTCAGGAGACTGTGCATATGGTTAAACAGACTGCCAGAATAAATTGTGAGCTAACAAAATAGTAATCTATCACTTTAAGGTATTTGGTAAGTCATACTGTAGTCATCCTTTTACATCTTCTTACAAAAATATTCTCTTAGGTTTCTTAGCCACAGTTCACCCTCCTCATTTGACTGACGACACTTGCTTACAGAGATATCACCTTCATGATTGTCACCCCGGAGATTCAAAGTTTAGTGGTGCCCTAAGGACCAATGATATGAGGGAGAAATTCAGTAAAATACCTAATGTGTTTGCCTATGTGCTTACTAACCTGAGCTCTGCTCTCTTTGCCCACAGGTATAGCTTAGCCTCCAGTAATGCATTTTTAAACTTAGAATATCGCCTGCCCAATATTCTATTTAGAAATTGGTAAAAAATACAAGATCAGGTATTCATACATTTGCTTTTGAAATTTGAGCATCATATTGCTGGTTATCTTGCCTTCTAACCTTTCCATCTTCCCATCTTTACTGTATCCTAGGTTGGTCACCTTGCCTCCAGCGAAAGGCTTTACAACCTCATCACTACTGACATTTGGGGCCAGGTGATTCTTTGTGGCTGGGATGCTGTCCTGTGCATTGTGAGATGTTTAGCAGCATTCCTGGCCTCTACCCACCAGAAGCAGGTAGCAATTCCTCCTACCTCCACCCTGGTTGTAACAATCAAAAATGTTTTCAGGCATTATCAAATGTCTTCTGGGGAGGTAGAGGGAGGGACAAATTGCCCCCAGTTGAGAAGCGCTGCTCTGTGATAACGGAAGCTAAAGATCCTTGCAAATGACACAGCTACTAAGGATCACTGGCATTCAAATCCATATCATCTTAACCCACAACGCATTCTTTCCCCCAAAATGAGAAAGCTTGCACTAGCGGGGCAAGTCAGCCAGAGTGTGTTCCTGGAGATCATGAGTGCAATGACGTGTGATGGCTAATTTTCTGTGTCAACTTGGAGGGTGCGTTTGGATGACATTAACATTTAAATCGGTGACCTGTGATTAAATCAAATTGCCCTGCATAATGTGGGTGGGCCTCATCCAATTAGTCGAAGGCCTAAGTAGAACAGAAAGATCAGCCTCCCCAAGCAAGAGGAGCAATGCAGAAGACTGTTTTGCTGCTAGTCCAGCAGACTGCCTTGGAACCGAAACTGCTCCATCAGCTCTCCGGAATCACAAGCCTGCCAGCCCACACTGCAGACTTCGGATTTGCCAGCCTCCATAATTGTGTGAGCCAATTCCTAATTACAAATACATATACATTTTCCCTGGAAAACCTTAACTAATACATGACATAATTGAAATAACATTGTTTGTGCTTTTCTTCCTCTCCACACACACACTTCCTGCAAGTTAGCAGAGACATCCACATTGCCTTGAGAAGGACAAGAAATGTTTATTTTTTGACTTCTGGAATGTTGTCAAAGGATCAATAAAGAAGGTTTGAGGAAATAAGACCCAGAGTTTCTATGATAACAGAAGAAATATAAAGAAAGTAGAACATGTGAGAAGAGTGGGGAAAGACAAGTTGGGGCAGGTGGAAAGAAGCAGAGCTAACACTGAAAGTCCAAAAAATACTATGATGGGATGGCCAGTACTTGGGAGCCATCCAAGGCCCGGAGGAGCCCAGGTGAGGGGGTAACCTCACATCACCTGGTTGGAGAACCGTGTGAACTGCAATCTTGTGACTAAAATGTGTTCATTAGCAGCTGCCTACAGGTTGCCCATGAATTGTGCCCTGAGACTTTTCAGAAGCCCATTCACACTGCCCGATGTAAAAGCAATCTTTCTTTTTCAACTGCCCAGCCTCTTTCCAAAACAGCAGGTTGGGTTCCTCAGCCCTCAGATATGAGGAAGGGAAAGTCACTGCAGTGGTGAAATCAGGAATGCTCACGCCGCACTTCCTCACCCTGAGCACGAGGTCCTGGGAGAAAGAAAGGTCATGAGATGAGAAGTACAGGTCTTTGCTAGGTTGAGTAGAGCCAAAAATGCCGCAAAGCAAAATATAACACGGGGACAAGTAGAACCATTTTCAGTATGACTTTTTAAGTTTTGAGAAGTCAGATTTTCTCATATCTACTTTGTTTTAAATCACAGATTGCTTTTCTGACTGGGTGCTCCTTTTCAAAAACTAGAGCTTGATAAACAAACACGTGGATAAGGAGAACAGGTTAGTGGTTACCAGAGGGGAGGGGAGTCAGGGGAGGGCGAAAGGGGTAAAGGGGCACATATGTGTAGTGATGGATAAAAATTAGACTACTGGTGGTGAGCACGATGCAGTCTATACAGAAGCTGAAATATAATGATCTACACCTGAAATTTACACAGTTATAAACCAAGGTGACCTCAACAAAATAATTTTTAAAAATTAAATTAAAATTAAAATAGAGCTTGACTTACATGCAGACAACATACCTGTTTATGACACCTGTAGATTCTTGGCTTATTTGTATAAACAAATTTATTTCAATCCATAATACATCACATGAAAATGGCTACACATAATTCACCAATTTTGAAGCATATGTTTGGGATAACCTGACTTAAAATATAGGTTGATCTACCAGGGAAAAGGGGGGGTGGGGGGAGGGCACAAAGGGGGAAGAGGTGTACCCACAACATGACTAACAATAATGTACAACTGAAATCTCACAAGGTTGTAATCTATCATAACATTAATAAAAAAAATCAAAAAATATATATATAGGTTGATCTACCCCATGACCTAGAAATGCCGCTCATGGCTATGCACCCCAGAGAAATGAGTCCGTGTGTCTGCCAAAAGACGTGTATAAGAAGGCCCACAGCAGCTTTATTTATAATAGCCCAAAAATGGAAACGACCCAAATAACCATCAGGGGAGACTGGATAAACATATGCATACAGTAAAATACTCTACATTACTAACAAAGAATGAACTATTGATACCACTACAAGGAATGAATCTCAAAAACATGCTGAGCGGAAGAAACCAGACATAAAAGTGTGTACTGTATGATTCTATTTCCATGAATATCAACAGGCACAACTAATCAATGGTGATATAAGTCAGAATAGTGGATAACTCTGGGTGGGGCAAGTACTGACTGGAAAAGGGCATCAGGGATGCAGGGAAATGAAGTGATGGAAATATCCTCTATCTCGATCCCGGGTAGCGGGGCTCAGGTGCTTACATATGAAAACTTCATCAACCTGTACACTTAATAACAGTACATTTTAGTAAGTGCATGTTAAGTACATTTTACTCAATGTATGTTATATCTCAATTTTTTAAAAGTTCTATATATAGAGAAAGAGCTGTGTACAAAATTCACCATGAGGATCCTCAGGAGGAATGGCTAAAAGATAAAGGATGTTGTGTCTAGTCTAAAGCATCTGAAACTGAGGCACCTGCTGATTTAAAGAATCATGTGCTACATGTTCACATGCTGAAATCAGAAAAAATACTGATTCAAATATGAAGGCCACGTGGAAAATCATAAGGGTGGCTATTTGAAACAGCTGACATTGATTTGCTGCCCAGCTGCCTCTCACATGGTGTATTCATTTCCTATTGCCACCAGAAATAGTTACCGAAAACTTCGTGTCTGATCTCTCAGTTTCTATAGGCCAGAATACAAGGTTGGCTCAGCTGGGTTTTCTGCTCTCTATTTCACAAAGCCAAAGTCAAAGTGTCAGCCAGCTGGACTCCTATCCAGAGGCTCTGGGAAGACTTCATTTCCCGGCCCATTCAGATGACTGGCAGAATTCAGCTCCTTGTGGTTGTAGGTCCCTGTTTCCTTGTTGGCTGTCAGCTAGGGGCCACCCTCAGCTCTTAAAGACCCATATCTGTGCCTTCATGAGCCCTTGCATCTCAGAGCCGGAAACGACATGTCAAATCCTTCTCAAGCTTGTAATCTCCCTGACTGCTCCTTCTGCAGCTCTCTTCTGCCTCCAGCTGAAGAAAGTTCTCAGCTTTTAAGGGCTCGTGTGATTAGACTGGGCCCACATGGGTAAGGCAGGATAATCTCCCTGTCCTAATTACATTAGCCAAGGCCCTTTTGCCAGGTGACACAGCATCATCACGGGTTCCAGGAATCAAGATGTGGACTCCTTGAGGTTCATTACTCCACCAACTACACAGGCACAGCTCTGTTGGGTGCTCTGGGCTGTATGGTAGCAGCATTTATTCATTTATTAGTGCTTAATGGCCTTCTTGAACAAGAAAAAGAACAACCAATATATCTGTAGCCCGGTCGTGTGTAAATGATGGCTTCTTCAATCGAAGCTGTTAGGAAATTCTTTGAAAGGTAACACTGCTCCATTTCGCTATACTACTTTACCAGTTCCAGTCCTAGTTTGACTTTGAAGAAGCCTGTTTCTAAAGAATTACTGCTTCCCACAAACCTCAATAATTCTCTCCTACTGAAGACTCAGGTTCTGGACAAGGATAAATCTTTAAGGCGAAGGATGAATTGTACCCCAGTAGCCGTCCTCTCCAGCCTTCCCTAGGATGGACACAGCCCCTGCCTCTGCCACTCCCTATGCTGCCACTCAGGGACAGAAGCCAAGCTAGCATGGACTGGCCTGGAGAAGAAGAGCAAAGAGGAAAGAAAACTGGCTTACTTTAGCACGATGATATCCAGAAGGCAACACATGAATCCTGGTCATCTTAATCGTCAGAATTCTGAGTGTGATTATAAAGTAGCACCAGGATCCACCTGAGTTGTGACGTGGGTAGATGATGCCTTGGCCACATTTCTTTTCCCCTTGGGTCCTGCCCTTTAATGTCTTTACTTTGCATGGCACTTCACAGTTTGCAAATTTTTTGTGACCCATCTACTCTCATTTGAGCCTCCACATAATGCTATCAGGTAAAGCAGGAAGTATTATTACTCCATATCTCATCTGTGATCACCGAGGTTAAGGAGATCAAGTGACTCCAGTTTGCAGAGCTAGCGAGGAGCAAAGCCGCCTACGCACTTGGCAGTCTTTCTGTGGCAAGAACAGCTGCACCAGTCGCCGGAGCTCTCTTGGTTTTAATTCCCTCTCCCTTTTCATAACCCAGCCCCTGAGCCTCATTCACAATAAAGTGTGAGTGACTCATTCTTCCCAGGAGTGTCTGCACTTCAATATCAAAGGAATCAAATTCAGAGGATAAAATTTCAGACATTAGCAATCGAATCAGATGAGTTGGGGTGGGAAGGGGTATAGGAACAATGAGGGCTTCCCGACACTTCTATAATGACGTCCAGAAGCTTCTTCCAAATGTATCTAGAGGTTAAACTCAGTGCCCGACTCCCACGGAAGTTAAACACCAAGTTATGCTGCTTCAGATAAACCTTATTTTATTCCGAAAATGAAGTGATCACATAAATAAGGGAAGGCGAGAAGTTTAAAAAGAATTAAAGCAAGGAAGTTATGAGGAGAGAATGTTGGGTGCCAAAAGAGGAAGAGGATATCAATAACTAACATTCTCAAGCTGTTATATTAAATCAGATACAGAATGGTCCATCGAGAAATGAACAAATTGAAAATATGGACTTCTCTCCCAGATGATGAATAACAGCAATTTTTATGCTTTGTCCTTTTCTGCTCATCAGAATGAACGGCCGTGTAACGCACTCAGAAGAACCTCTGAAGCCCCTATTAGAGAAATGTAATCATCTTTGAATCTATGCATACACTGAAAAGAGCAGGTACGTTCCTGCCCACCTCTTGCTTTTCCCTACAGTGTTTTCCCGTTTACTTTTTGTCCTCCTGTTATCTCCTGACCTATTTTATGCTGTCAACTTCTCCAATGTCTTTTAATAACATATAGAAAATTATCCACTTAATGTTTCCCTTTGTGAAACCTCAGGCTACCAAAAAAGGTTAAAGTAACTGAGTCTGATAAAATTAGACTAAAACCTTCTTTGAAGCAGTGCTGGAGTTTTGCTTTCTTTCCTGTTTAAAATCAGAAAGTGACAACGTCTTTTCTAGATCATACAAAGGTGAACAAGGGCTTGCCAAGTTATCCAGCTCGTTGCGTGAATCTAGGAGACACCACATGAAAACCATCAAACGACACTGCGTACCCCTCTTCTTATTTACGTATGTATTTTCCATCCTCAGAGAAGATCACTTCATAGGATATTTGTTCTCTTTACAAAAGAAAAAATCATAATGGTGATCATGGTTACCATATATGGGTATGTATCTAGTTATAAAATATGGGTTTTATTTCTCTTTAGCTATATGGGGATGTCCTGTTTCATGTGTTAAGCACGTCTAACCAAAAATTATCATTATGTATTTACCTGTTTAAGAGGAAATAATAGATGTAGGGAATTGAGAGTAACCCTCCCTTAAAAAAAAAAAAATGGGTAGGAGGCAGCCCTGATGGCCTAGCAGTTAAAGTTCAATGTGCTCTGCTTTGGTGGCCCAGGTTCACTTCCTGGACATGGAACTACACCACTTGTCTGTCAGTAGCCATGGTGTGGCAGCAGCTCACATAGAACTAGAAGGACTTACAAGTATACACAACTATGTACCAGGCTTTGGGGAGGGGGGGAAAGAACAAAAAGGAGGACGATTGGCAACAGATGCTGGCTTAGGGTGAACCTTCCCCTGCAAAAAAAAAAATAGGTGGGAATACACCAAGTACAGAAAGAACTGATCAGCATCTATGGTCACACCCAATAACCACATAGAAAGATGGTTCAAAATAATGGGTTAATTAGCATTCTCAAGAGAAGAGCTGCCTGCGTAGACTCACTCCTCCCTCTGAGGAGATGAAACCTCTGAATGACCTGATTAATGGTGCTGGGATGATAATAAGGTTGAATGAAGTAAGATAGGACACGCAGGTGACACATCCTCCTACCGAACTTCATTGGCACAGGGGAGGAACAACAACGTGCTGGAGGACGCGGTGAGGGGAGGAAACAAGCAGGAATCTCCTCTCTCTGTATTCTGTAAGCCAGACTCCCTCTTTTGTCCTTGAATCTTAGCCAGACTCTCGAGCCGGAGCTCTCAAGCAGGAATAAAGTGAAAGTAGGCCATTGTCTCCTACTTGTTACTGAGGACGACAGCTGACTACATGGGGAATATTCCATAGAATTTGACGTGGAGCCAGTGATCTGACACTTCACAGAGGTGTATCTCTTGGCTTAAGATTGATGGCAGGGCTCAAGTAGGAGTACCATCTTTTCATGAAACACCTATGAGGATTATTATTCACCTCTCCATTGTAATGAGAGAACCCAAGTATTTCAGCTTCTTTTCATTTATAATTGGAGTATGCTAGCCTAGAAAAGAGAATAGTTAAAAATTATTGATACTGACACTTATACAACCCTAATTACATTGTCCACATATGTTTTTAAACATCATTAAATAATCATATGCCAGACATTTTCAAACAATAGGTAGGCAACTAATGACTGTGGTTTAAAATAAAATTAATATTCCAACTCCAGAATTCTTCTAGTACTTGTAGTTCCGATTGCAAATCTATTGTTCACGAAATCCCAGCAGTGATGACAGAATAGAAATGACTTTATAATGTATTAAGTATTCTAGTATTCTATGAAAATGTATGAATGATTTTATTATTAACGTATTTGCTCCAGGGTCCCACCTTCAACTTCCTCTCATCTGGTAGGAAGAAAATTAGCAAATAGCTGCACCCCATGCCACAGAGGGGCAGGGATTACATCTTGCAGAAGTATAAACAAGGTTCCAAATTATTGTTAGATTTAGAAATGGTCAGAAGCACTTTTATTCTGTTTTTCATCTTGAGCAAAAGGGAGACAGTGAAATAAAAGTATCACCTTTCTTTAAAACAATCTATTCCAAATTTGTGTAGATGGTAAAACCAAAAACTTAGCTTAAATTAATTTTAAGTTTTGGTTACACCTGAAGAAAGTTAAGTACAATTTCTGAACCATCACTCCTCTTCTACGCCAGTCATGCTTTCTGTCCTCTCATAATTATCCAAACACGTTTCATGACTTTGACAACACAAAGGTTGACATTCTAGTCAGCTAATAAAACAGTACAAGAGCAACAGATTCTGTTTTTTGACAAGGAATGGAAACACATCCCGCGAATCTGCCAATTACTGTTGAGCAGAACCAAGTTTTAGTCTTACTTGAAAGGTTGTCTCAACTTGAACTGTTAGAAGGCAAGTTTTTTGTTTAGGTCCATGGGCTTACAGATCCTGTTTGCATAGTTTTCTTTAGCATCAAAGAGAAGTAATTAACAACACAGTGCTTGAATCAACAAAGACTACTTTTAGGTCTCATTGGCCTCACAATTCCTCTTTTTTATAGCTGATTCCCTGTTTTAAGCAAGACTAACATATCTAACTTTCTTTCTTTAAAGAAGGGATTTATTTTATTCTGTTTCTATAACTCTGTAAGTCATATTCTTTCAAACTACACCTTCTAAGACATATTTCTAGGCTCACAATGTAGAGAGTATACAAAGGGCTCACACTACATGCTGATATTTGCACTGTCACACTTTTCTATCTTCAAATTCACACTCCTGACCTGTGATAAATACACATTCTCACAAAGGCACACATTCTCATATATGCTCATGAATCTCACAGATCTCTCACAAATCTCTCACGGATGTGGTAGATAACAGAATACTAAAGCAGATCTTCTAACATACAACATTCCTCAATTATCTATTTTGTTTATATTCCTATCAAGAGAATTGCTAGTTTATTGTCATAATGTCTGCTGTGAGCTCAGTAAATCTGACTTGCTTATGCAAAAAGAGAATTTATTAGAAATATTTGCAATAGTTCACATAATTGATGGGGACGCTGAACAGTCAGATCCAAGGGAGCTTCAGGAGGTACTGGGCCACCTTCTCTTGAAGGTGGCACCAGGCCAGCGTTTTCTGTAGTCTACTCAGGTTTCACATCTATTGAACAAAGTGTCTGATTAGTTTAACTAGAATCATATAACCTGGCTCCCATCTTTCAAAATGGAAAGAAGCTATTCCTAAAAAAAGAAATTTGGCAGTACCAAAAGTTGAAATGGATGTTAGGCAGCTAAAAAACAAGGAATGTCCACTTTGGTCCAGCCCTTTGGCTTCCCAATAACCTCATACCTCCTTCTTTTGCATTATAGATCCAGATGTCCCCCTCCAACGTTTCTTAACTATTGCAGGTAAAACTGACTAAGAACTCGACATCTCTCCCATAGAAAGAAAACTCAAAGTTGGTCAGTTTCTGGTAAAGTTGCCAAAAGTGGCATGACTTACTCCTGACCAACCCATTTGCACCACATTTCCCTGAAAACAGTGATTGGTTCAAGGAAAACCACAGGACCCCAGTGACCAATCATAGCCAGCGAGACTCGCCTTGTTCCCTCCAGTGAAGTTGAATCTAGTTATATGTAGGCTTGAAATACTGCCAAGAACTTACATTTTTTTTATTTCTTATGACAGTTTGTAGTAGAATTTTCTGTCTTTCAACAGAGTGTACTCACTGCCCATCCCTTGGCTTGGGGTACAGAGAATAACTTACTAGTTCCACAGAGACTGTACACCACAGGGAAAAGATGACAGAACTGGTACCAAGATATGGTGCAATGGATACTGGGAAGCCAAAAATCAACCAGTAACCATTGTGTCCCCTGCTCAAATATGTTTTAATAGCTTTGTTAAGATATAATTTATATACTATAGTATTCATCGATTTTATGTTTACTGTTCAATGAATTTTAATAAATGTATACATTTGTGCAGCCATCACCAGAGTCCAGTTTTACAAAACTTGCCCCATGCCAAAAAGTTCCCCTCTGCCCATCTGCAGTCAATCCTGACTTCAATCCCAATCCTTACACAACTACTGATGTGCTTTTTTTAACTAATAGTTTTGCCTTTTCTAGAAATTTCATATAAATGGAATCTTGTAATATGTAGTTCTTGTACCTGGCTTCTTTCACTTTCCTAATGTGTTTGAGGATCATCCATGCCTTTGCATCTGTCACTGGTCCATTCCTTTTTATTGCTGAGTTGGTATTCAGCAAAATGGAAACATAAGATTTTGTTTATCCATTCAACAGCTAATGGAGATTTGGTTTTTTTTCCTTTTTTGTTTGGCTATTATGAATAACACAGCTCTGAACATTTATAGACAAGACTTTGTGGACAAACGTTTTTTCTTTCTTTTGGGTAGGTCCTAGGAAAGTATATTTTTAACTTGTTAAGAAACTGCCAAAGTACTTTCCAAAGTGGCTATACAATTTTATTTCCCACCAGCACTGCATGAAAGTTCAAGGTCCTCACATCCTTGACAACACTCAGTGTTATGTCTTTTTGATTATGGTCATTCTAGTTGGTGTGTAATGCTAACTCGTGTTTAAATTTTGAATTTCCCAATGACTATATATGCCACTTGTACACTTTCTTTGGCAAAGTGTCTACTCAAATCTTTTGCCAATTTTTGAATTAGGTCATTTTTTTTATTCTTGTTATAGGAGTTCTTTATATATTCTGGATGCAAGTTCTTTATCATGTATGTTATTTGCAAATATTTTCTCTCAGTCTATGGCTTGTCTTTTCATTTTTGTAATGAAGTCTTTTGAAGAGTAAAAGACCTTAATTTTGTTGAAGTCCACTTTATCTCTTTTTTTCTTTATTAATAGTGCTTTTGGTATCACATGTAAGAAATCTTTGACTAATCCAAGTTTATGAAGATGCTCCTATGCATTTTCTAGAATTTTAGAGTTTCAGTCTTCACATTTAGGTCTAGGATCCTTTCAGGATTCATTTTTTTCAATGGTGAGAGGTGAAGATCTAAGTTCGTTTTGTTTCATATAGATATCCAGTTGTTCTAGCATCATTTGTTAAAATAATGATGCTTTCTCCATTGAATTACCTTGGCACCTTTGTTGAAAATCAATTGATTGTAAACAAGTTTATTTCTGGACCCCATTCTGTTCCATTGTCAATGTTTATCCTACGTCTTGATTACTTTAGCTTTCCAGTTAGTTTGTAAATTGGTTAATGTAAATTTTGCAGACTTGTTCTTCTCTTTCAAAAGTGTTTTAGCTATTCTACATCCTGTGCATTTCCAAACAAATTTTAGGAAGAGTCTGTCCATTTTCACCAAAAAAAAAATTGTTTGGATTATGATGGGGATTGTGTTGTATCTATAGATCAAGTTGTGAAAAACTGTCATCCTAACGATAGTGAGGCTTCCAATCCACAAACGTAACTCTCTATTTAGTTAGGTCTCTTTAATTTCTCTCAACAATGTTGTGTACTTTCAGTGTTAAAGTCTTATACTTCTTTTGTTAAATTTAGTCCTAAGTATCTTTTTTTTTTTAGTTTCCTTCACCCTCCATTGTTTTTTTTTTAATTGCTTTTTCACCCCAAATCCCCCCAGTACATAGTTGTATATTTTAGTTTTGGGTCCTTCTAGTTGTGGCATGTGGGATGCCACCTCAACATGGCCTGATGAGCAGTGCCATGTTCACGCCCAGGATCTGAACCAGCAAAACCCTGGGCCGATGAAGTGGAGCATGTGAATGTCACCACTCAGCCACAGGGCCGGCCCCAGTATCTTATTTTTTTTATGGTCTTGTGAGTGGAATTGTTTTTTATCCATCTCTTGATTATTGCTTAGTAAGTAGAAATAAAACTAATTTCTTTATATTAATCTTATATCATATATATATCTTATATCTTATGACTGTATTAGGCTTCAGTTTCTTCTTCTGTAAAATGAGAATATTGAATTTTTTAGCTAAGATTCTAAGGCCCTAGTTTTAGAACCAATAAAAACAAAGGAGAAACCAGTAAAAAGAAGTCATTAACCCCAGCAGACTATAAAGGTTAAACATAGAAATTAGTTTTAGAAGGTTCTAGCAAATATATCCACACATTATTCATAAAGGGAAGGCAAGGTGGCATCATTGTTTGTTCAAGGCACAGTTTGACCACGTTAGGTTTAAGATCGTGTGCACAGATGTCACATTCTCTCACATGATACTCTCTGGTAATTCACTATGTACCCCTTGAGCTAGCTGTATAGGTTCTTCCAAGGGAGTGACATAATAACAAAGGTCATGTATGTCCACATCCATTCTGTATGTCCACACCAATCAGATAAAAGCTGCTACAATCAGTCTTGCAATTTCATTCATCTTGGAATGGATTTTTTAACACTATCAACATATCTCATACCTTAATTGTTTTCTGGGATGCCTTCTTAAATAACTAACATTGGAAACATCTGAGCAAGAGTAAGAGCTTTTGTGGATATTGAAATAGCACAGATCCAAATTTATTTTACCACCAGCAAACTTAATTATTTCCAAGGCAGAATATCAGTATATTGATGCTGCAGTTTAAATAGAATTGAGTCATGCAAGAATCATAAATAACGTGACTATTTACTTGACTCTGAGTACATGCGCCCTGGGCTGAAGTAAACGTAACCAGGTTGCCTCTCAAGACCTAGAGCTCTAAGCAGATGAAAAACATCCAGGATGCTTGACTGTCTCCTTCTGTGTGTGTGCCGGAAAGGGAGAGAGTATTTGCTCAGGCTATTCTTCCTTCAAGACCTCTAAACACTAAATAACTTGCTTTGCAGGAGTAATAGAGACTATGAAGAAGAGTTTTTCTTCCAGGGGAAGAAGGATGGGAGAAATGCAGAGGACATTATTACCTCTGCTGCTCAGCACAGATCCTCAACCTGCGCTACTTTTGAGGCTCCCTAAGGTGGAAACCTACAGAGGAAGCTACAGTGAACACCTTTGATGCCAGGAGGCCCTCCAGGAATAAACAAGACTCCAACAGACATGGCAATGTCCAGCAGCTCACCTGGAAAGCAGATTTGTTTGAGTCATGTGACACACCCCTGAGGTCTTCCAAAAGTCATATGGGAAAGGGATTTTTCAAAGGATCAAAGTGCTGGGTACATCTGTGGGCATTCTGAGCTGGCAAGACTGAGCACTAATGTCAACTTCATTTCACTTTTCCTGGTAAGTTGGTGAAGTCTGGGGAAATTTGGATTAGCATGTAACTATAAGTCTCTTTTCCCCAAGCCAGTTCTGATTTCTTTACTGCCTGTGTCCTGACTGCCCTCTAAAATTTCCGAAATTATCTAGATCATCAGCAGTCTAAACACTCCTAAGCCTCTTCGCCAACAACCAAAAATATAAGGAAATGAAATATTATCCCGATCTTTTTGCCCTAACTATTGCCTCTTGCTGAAAAGAACAGTAAGGAATACTCAAAAGGACATTGATTGAGTCAGTATACTGTCTGTTGATTTAATGCATTATCTCCTTTTTTATTTAAAACAGACCTTTCAGGTAGGTACTCATTACCTTCATATTACAAATGAGGAAATTAAGTTTTTGAAGGATGAAGTGGCTTGTCCAGGGTCACGTGGCAAGTAAATGGTGGAGCCAAGAAGAGAAGAGAACAGCAAGCAGTGTTTCCCTAACCCACTCCTGTATCAATTGCTGGCTGATCGAAGAAGGTTTCTTGCCAACAATCTTGACTCCCTTAGAGGCCCAAGTTTCCTCAAGAGAAAAAAGATGCACAGCTATAGCCCTTTGCTTTCTTTCTCACCCACTGGAATTAATCAAAGCTACTCAAGCAACAGCAACAACCAGTTCCACATGTCACTCTAATTCCTGCCAATTGTCCAACGTTCGGGTGCCAGAGGCTGGAAAAAACAGTAATAGAAGAGTCAAAGGAATTTAAATCAGCTTTATGCCCGTGCCAGCTTATGCCAAAAACTTTCATTAAAAATTAAAAAATGCAAAAACTTGTCCTTTGAGCATTCAGAGTTTAACACACAAAAGAGGAGAAGGATAGAGGTACCCTTCTCCACAGAACGCCATTGGCACCTTGAGGAGGCCCACTTAGTGCGCAGAGGAAATGGCGGCCTGTGTTTTTCAGGAGACGATGCCCCACCTAAGTATTATCCAGCAGGGGGAGCCTTAACAGAAGAAAAAAATGGCAGCCGCTACATGGCAGCTGTTTCTCTCTCTCCCTCTCTCTCCCTCTCTCTCTTAGACACACACACACACAAGTCCTCTAATTTTGCATGCCGTAATGTATATCCAGTATAGCATAGAATAAAACTTCCAAGACTGAGAGTGAAAATGCTAGTCTTGGCCCTGCCCTGTTATTCCGAGTAAGTTAATTAACTCTCGCTGGGCCTCAGCTTCCTACTCTTAAGAGGAAATTGGACTGGATAATATTTTAAAACCTTCACAGCTCTAACCATCTCTAATGTTCAAAGAGCTACCCAGTTCACTCTTTACCAAAGGAATTGTAACATTTCTCTTAAGAGAATTCTGATTCTAACCTAAAAAATAGTCTTAAGCATATCTCATTCTCTGAATGCTCTAAATGAATGTTTAAGATATTCCTCTCCTTTCTTTTTTTTTTTTAAGAAAGTGCTTTTTACCCTTCAGGCAAAAGAAAACTCTTTGTCCTCCTCTACTGGCTGGCCCTCTTCAAGACACAATGCATCCCTCACTGCTAACCTTGGTGTGGCACTTTTTTTCCCCTTTTCCTATTGTGAGAGCTCTCTAAAGTCTTGTTTGCAGAATAGCGAAGAAAACATCACTGTCTGCAAGACTGCTTGTCGCCTCTGAATGTACTCCATCAACATACTGCCACTTCATCTTGTTTAGACTCATCGACTGCTTTGTAGAAGGACACCAGTGTCCACATCTATCTCCTGGAGACAGGCAGAGAAATGAATCCTTTTTCCTGTCTCAAAAAGAGCTGACAAGCTTTTAGTAGTGTTTATCTTCACCGAAGGGTGATAACCTTGAAAATGAAAGTTAAAAAAGACTGATACAATTAGGTCCATGGTCTTCTCCATTCAATATTACAATTGGTTTTCTTTCATAGTTTAACATGTCCAAGTTTTCTATTGTCCACATTGATTTTTCTAAAACTAAATTTAAAGTTACATTTTATTTACAAAGTACAGGTACATCATGTTACGACTCTTTTGCGAAAATGTAATTCCTTTGTTAAGCCTAAAATGGGTTAAAAATATAATTCCATTAATATTTTCCATCCTTCCCACTACTCTTCCCACATTATCCATGCCACTTTTTCTCTTCTTTTGCATTTTTTGGCCCTATATTTTGTCATATCTGCAAAATCTTGAGATTTCTCTAAGATAATTTTCCCTGATTATGGGCAAAGTCTTAGAATTCTAATTATTTACATTATGTTGACTCAAGGATAACAATAGGTGCTTTGATAGTTTCATTAATAAACTTGTTGCTATAGATTGAATGTTTGTGTCCCCTCAAAGTTCACATGTTGAAATCCTGATTCCCAATGTGATGGTATTACAAGGTGGGGTCTTTCGGAGGTGATTAGGTCATGAGAGCAAAGCCTTCAAGAATGAGATTACTGCTCTTATAAAAGGGACCCCAGAGAACTCTCTCTCCCCTTCTGCCCTGAGAAGACACAGTGAAAAGATGGCCATCTATGAACCAGGAAGTGGGCCCTCACCAGACGCGAAATCTGCCAGCAACTTGATGTTGGACTTCCAGCCTCCAGAACTGTGAGAAATAAATGTCTCTTGTTTATAAGCCACGCAGTCCATGGAATTCTGTTATAACAGCCTGAACACGTGTGTATTAGAGTCCCCTTGTGACCTAGATTGTGCCCACTACTGGGATTCGAACACCATGGATATGTCTGGCAAGCAGGTAGCTTGGCCCTCCCAGCCTGTTTGCCTGAGGGACTCAGAGTGCCTTAGGAAAGAGCTCATCCTAATAGAGCAGGAAGCCAGGCTCAAAGCTGTGGCCATCAAAGGAGAGCAGTGTTGCTGAGTCTAGTGTCATATCGTTGCTCTGCTTTGTCTCAGGGCTCCCCAAGGTTTCATGTCCGAGGCACAAGGGCAAAAAGAGTCAGCAAACAAAAATGAAGCGTAACTCAAATGGCAGAATGACATTTTTTCCCATTATGCAGTAGAGCAAGGTGCAGCTGTGGCCCTTGGAGGGCTCCTGATTCAGCTCCAATGGAGCACAGTGGTTCCTGGTGAATGACTGGCAGCAGATTGCTGACAGGGGCAGCAGCCAGCGAGCATAAACTGGTGCCAGGCACACATGAACCCTCCCTGGGGACTCACAAACACACTAAGGTCATTCTAGAGGGATTAAAGGCTTGCAAAAGCAAAAGGGGGCATTCTCTATGGCTGCCCTGCTGCTCTCCCTGCTCTGCTGCTCTCCCTGCCACTCATGCATGCCTCTCTCCATGGGTGAGCTTAGCCAATGCAGGGTCTGTGGCAGGCAGGACTGAATTGTAGAGTCCTGTGGGATACCAGGCAGAAGGGCCCGTGAATCTGGCCTCTCCCATCTCTCTGCAGCTAGTTGGCACTGGCAGGGCTCTGAGCACCAGTAGAGTTGGTGAGGCAGCTTCCACCCAAGCTGAACGTTGTTGCTTGTTCGCAGTGGAAGCCAAGTATGGATGAAATATGCTTGTGGGCTTAATCTGGCCTGCAGGCTGTATTAGCCACCCCTGCTTCGGCTCTAAATTACTTCATAATGATGAAAGAATGTCTAAAAGTTATGCTATCTGGTTTTGGCTCAAAACTTGATATTACATCTTAAGTGTGTTATCCTAATAAAATACATGACATCTCATGTTCTTTTTCATACCATTTTTACAGAGCTAACGATCTTATCCATGGAGGTCTTTCTTTGGCATGAATTGGTTTTTTTAATCTTTCCATCTCCCACCTCCACAAAATAATTATGAAGTCTAATAGATATGCCAGGCAGTAGCTTTGAACAATGTAAATTATAACTTTCCCTAAAATGGAGCAATCTAAAACATAAAGATATTGTGATTTCACAACAAGATTTTAAGGTGTTTAGAACTGTAGCACAGAGCTGGACATAGAGTAACATCTCAGTAAGGAATTTTGGAGCTGAATTTTGATGAATTAAATGGAATGAAATATCTGTTTGTTAGTTTGTTGATTTGTTTGTAAGAGCAAGGCAGTGTTGTATACTCAAAGAGAAGGAGCTTGAAAGAACCTTCTTTGAAGAATTCATGGGTTCAAATCCTACCTCCCTTACAAAGTATATAACCTTGGGAAAAACCATAAAACAGAGATAATAAACTCTCTCTCTCTGGGATGTTGTAGTGATAAATTAGATAAGTATATAAATCACCTAATATGTTTGGTTCAATGGAAGTTAACTATCATTTTTTTAGTCATAGAGAATAGCTTTATGGATTTTTCCAATGAGGATTAAAAGGACAGTATCTGTCACTTCTCTAAGCTGTTATCTAAGAGCAGATAGTGGCTACTGTCAATGGTCTCTGTAAGAGGTCTCCCCTGTTTAGAAACTGAATGTCATTTGCAGCATAAAAATGGAAGTTCTTGATGGTATCTGAGCCTTGGATGATATAGACAACTCTGGAAACATCAATGCTCCATTTTATCATCAAAGAAAAGGTGTAGGCAGTCCTTTGTTTAAATACGGTACATGCCGTTTGGCCTGGAACATCTGGGAAGAAGGTGGCAGTGACATTGTACCCATATTCCAGGGTCAGGTTTGGCCAGCTGGACAAGTCGTGACCTCTATCCACTTTAAGCAGCCCATTGTGGAGAACAGCACTGGACTGATGTAGGACGTCTAAAACCATAAGATCTAGCACGGGGTCCACCTCTTCCTAGCTGTGCGGCCTGAGACAAGGTGCTTAAGCTCATTGAACCTCAGTTTCCTCATCTGTGAAATTAGAACAACTCCAGTTTTTCCTACACTATTAAGTTATTTATTGTTATCATCATCCACTCTGCCCTAGCTCCACCTACATTGCTTGGGCTTGATAAGTGTCTCCTCAGTCCTGTGTTGGGCATTGACTTGTATTACCTCATATAATCCTTACTTCAACATAATGAGGTAACTGTGATTCCCATTTAACAGATGAGAAAACTGAAGCACTGAGAGGTTAATTAACTTACACACCTGGTTATGGCGGAGCAGGAATCCAACTTCAAAGCCTATGTGCCAAGATGCTCTTCTAAGCTGCCTCTTGAAAACTGAGGTAGGGTTGGGTACCCAGCACTCATTCAACAGGAATATATAAGGACCACTTCCTGCCTCAAGGAGCTTATATCCAAAATTATAGTTTAGAGATGAGCATGGTCAAATTGCCATTTGCATCCACCCCAGAAGAGTTCACTGAATCCTGGGTTTCCAGCAAGTGGGGTAATTTCCTGACAGGATGTGAGACCATGAGAGACACACCCACAACCTGAGTCACCCACACTCAGGTAGGGCTAGAGAAAGTCAATCTGTCTCACCAAAAGATGCAACTTCTTCTCTGGTTTGTAAGCATCTTTCCCTCTATTTCCATTCAAGTAGCATTAAAAGAATGAAACACTTATCTACTTAATTTCCTTTAGTTAGAAGGAAAATTGCACTTTCCTTTATCTCAAATAGACAAATTTAATGCCACACGGTAAAAAAAATAATAAAACCTTTCTTACATTATAAAAATGATAGTAAATCTTTATTGGGCTTTCTTACTGATATGAATACACTACACTACAGTATTAATTGCTTCTACAGTTAGAGCCTAGAATTTTAAAACTCCAAAGTAGTTGTCTAATGCCATTTTACGTAAAAAGACTGCACTAAAAGTTGGCTCTCCTTACTCCCAGTCCGATGCTCTTTCCAGTGTGAGAATGCCCTTCTTTAACTCTGCTAGTTTTAATTCCCTGCCTGAAGGAGAAGAACCTTGTCCTTCTTTCTTCCTCTCTGCCAAATTCCTATTGATTGGTTGGTGATGAGCTTCTAAAAGCTTGATGAGAATGCCATCTAGGCCTTCAGTGTCAAGATCAAGAAAAGCTTATAAAGAGATGCCTTTCATCTTTTCCTAAAGTCAGTGCCTTAGGTAATCACTTCTTGTCCAGAGGCAACGAGTCCCCCAGATGAGGTGCCGTGGCTCGGGAACTCTGGCCTCAGCTTTGTCAGCTCATTAAGGATACAGTCTACCACAAAGTGACTTTTGAACACACTAAGTAGAAGAATCAAATGGTTTCTGCAGTGACAGGGTCAGCTGGATCAGAGCCCGAGCCTTGAAATAAATCAGATATTGAAGAAGTAAACAACAAAAGAAGCTGAAGACAGATTGGATACAGACGTGGTGCTTTTATCTGCCAGCCAGCAAGCCGCCAGCTTTCTCTTTTGCACACAGACATGGTGTTTCTGCAGCGCCACCTGATCACATTGTCAGTTTCTTGCCCATTTCACTTGCCGGTCTGCAGGCTCTTGGAGGCAAGGACTCTGTCATGCATATTTTTGTTCCATGGTTTGCAGCACACTGCTTTTTAGATAGTGGGTGTTTGATGTACGAAGAAATAAAGGAAGAAAAGAACAAAATCTCTATGTCCTATATTCTGAAGAAATTTATAACAAAACCTTTAGCTCTTCTTCCAGAGTATTTTAAACCACAGTAGAAAACATGAACGATTATTTTGTAGAAGAAACGGGGAGAATGGGAAATAAGAGAGGTGAATAGAGAAAGGAATCAACATTTGTTTACAGGCCACCTTGTGCCAAACATGGTAGCGGGTAATTTGCACATATCATCTCCTCTGTCCCTACCATCGCACCATGAGCCAGATGTCCGTAGTCCTCGTCTATAGATAGGTAAAGAAACCAGGGCTCAGAAAGACTAAGGAACCTGTTCAAAGTCATGCAGCTGGTAAGTGACAGAGCTGGAATTCAAACCCCTAACTGCAAAGCCCATATTCTTTTCATTTTATCAAGCTGATTACCACAGGCAAAAACCCCATTCTACAGCCATAATTAACAGCATTCGAGCAATAAGCGTTTCCATCATTCTAGTACCACCAGCACTTCCTCTTCTTCTCCCGTTGACATACATTATTTTAAAGACACTAATTTGGAACTTCTGCTTCCAGCAAAGATGGAATATCAGGGAACTAACTTACCCTCCTGGCTGAAACAACCGGAAAAAAAAAAAAACAGAGAAAATATATAAATATATTAAACAACAGTTTTCAGGACATTGAGCATCAGGCAATGAAGTATAAAGATCCCTGAGAGATGGGAAACAAACAATGTGAGCCCTACCACCGCTCTGACTTTTTACTTTGAGAGAATTTCCAAGCTAGAGCACAAAGAGGGAATACTCAGGCACAGCCCAATGAACGACCTGAGTTGAGGAGATAGATCTGAGAGTCCAAGGAGACCCAAGGCAGGTAGACCCTGCCAGGCAGCATGCCAGAGAGGAGATAGCTGCACAAAGAGAGAGCCCCAGAGATTTGCAGAGGGGATCCCCAGAGAATTTAGCAGAGTACTGATCAGTGCAGGCATGTGAGGAAATCGCTCCTGGCCAGGAAAGAATCACTAGAGGATTAAGGAGAAGAGTGTTCAGCACTCACACAAGACCAAGACTAGCCTTTGTTTCCAAGCAGACTGAATAAACCTCACAATTCATGGAGTTTGGGGAAGATTACTCATTGGGTAGTCTTACGTCAGTTGTGAGGAATAATTATACCTAGACTAAACAATATACTCATCCCACCAAGCAAATCTTAAAAACAAGACCCAAAAGAATCAAATTATTTTCAAGTAATTTAACTGTATTCCAGAATGAAGCTCAAGAATACCTATAGGAGTACAAAGATACACAGTACCAACAGGGTAAAATTTACACTCTACCATCCAGCCAACCAAAGAAGCAGGAAGTAAAACACCAGGAAAGCACAGTCTATAATAAGAAAATTAACCAAGTGACACCAACCCACAAGTGACACAGACGGTAGAATTAGCAGACAAAGACATTGAAGCAATTATCATTACTGTGTTCCAAGTATTGAAAGAGCTAAGTAGAAACAGGGAAGATATAAAAAAGAATCAAACTTTTAGAGATGAAAACTATAGTATCTAAGCTTTTTTAAAAATACACTGAATGAAGTTAAGAGTAGATTAGACATTGCAGAAGAAAATATTAGTGAATTTGAAGACATAACAAGTGAAACTATCCAAAATGTAACACAGAGGTAAAAAAAAAAAAGAATTAAAAAAAATGAAAATAGAATCAGTGAGCTATGGAACAACTTCAAGAAGATTAATATACATATAATTGGAGTCCCAGAAAGAAGGGTATGTGAAAAAATATTAGAATAAATAATGGCTGAAATTTTTTCAAATTTGATAAAACAATAAACCCCACAGATGCAAGAAGGTCAACAAAATTCAAATTTAAAAACCATGAAGAAAACTACACCAAACCACATCATAATCAAATTGCTCAAAACAACTGATAAAGAGAAAAATCTTAAAGGGAGTAAGAGAAAAAAAAAGACACATTATGTACAGGAAAACAAAGATAAGGATGACACTAGATTTCTCCTCAGAAATAATGCAATCCAGAAGACAGTAGAACAATATTTTTTAAATGCCGAAAGAAAAAGGCCGTCAATCTAGAATGCTACACTCAGTGGAAATATCTTTCATAAACAAAGACCAAACGAAGACTTTTTCAGACATACAAAGCTGAAAGAATTCATCACTAGGGATCCACACTACAACAAATGTTACTGGAAACCCTTCCAGCAGAAGGAAAATGACACCAGCTAGAAACACAGATCTGCACAAATTCAGGAAGAGCACCAGACATTTATTTACATGGGTAAATAGGTAAGGCATTTTTTTCTTATGATTTATATCTCTTAAAAGATAACTGCGTGTTCAACAACAGTAATAACAATGTGTTGTGAGGTTTATAACATATATAAAATTAAAACACATGAAACTAATATCATAAAGGCTGGCAGGGGAGAAAAGGAAGCACACTGTTGTAAGTTTCTTCTACTATACACGAAGTACAGGACCACTTGAAGTGAACTATAGTAAGCTAAAGAAATATAGACCCCATAAACCTTCTGGCAAACTAAAATAACAAGACAACAGTGATAGCCAACACACCACCAAAGAAGATAAAATGGTATCATAATACTTGCATACCAATTTTCATGGCAGTGTTATTCACAGCAGCCAAAAGGTGGAAACAACCCAAATGTCCATCAACAGATACTGGATAAACAAAATGTGGTATATACATGCAATGGAGTATTATTCATCCTTAAAAATAAAATGAAACTCTGATACATGCTGCAATATGGATGAACCTTCAAAACATTATGAGAAGCAAAATGATCCAGACACAAAAGAATGAACATTGTATGATCTCACTTATACGAGATATTTAGACCAGGCGGATTCACAGAGACAGAAAGTAGAACAGAGGTTACCAGGGCCTGCGGGGAGAGGGACACTGGAAAGTACTGCTTAATAGGTATCAAGCTTCTATTAGGGTTAATGGGAAAGTTCTGGAAATGGATAGTGATGACAGTCACATAACATTGTGCATATAGTTAATGCCACTGAATTGTACACTTACAAATGATTAAAACGGTAAGATTTTGTTATGTATATTTTACTATAATAAAAAAAAATGACACAATGGTACTATAAAAATTCAGTTAAGGGGGTTGGCCCAGTGGCATAGTGGTTAAGTTCACGCATTCCACTTTGGCGGCCCAGGGTTCACAGGTTTGGATCCCGGGCGCAGACCTACACACAGCCATCAAGCCATGCCATGGCGGCATTCCCACATATCAAAATGGAGGAAGACTGGCACAGATGTTAGTTCAGTGACAATCTTCCTCAAGCAAAAAGAGGAAGATTGGCAATAGATGTTAGCTCCAGGCCAATCTTCCTCACAAAAAAAAGAAAAAATTCAATTAAAAGGCATTCATTTAGATCCTATGGATTTTGCCTTACTTATGATTTTAATCCTCCTCAGTTATGCTTTTAAACAGCTTATCTTTCAATTTACAGAAATAGTTTTTCCTTCTAACATCACAAATAGTGGTGCTTATTCATCTACATCATAGCAAGGGACACTGTGTCCCTTTCATCATCTTCCACGCTAAACTCAGCCAACGCCAGGAATTGGACTCCTGGATCATAAATCTTAGAATTCAGCCCTCTCAGACCAGGTGCTCCTGCTGTCCCCTCCAGGTCTCAGTTTCTCAAGACCACTGTTGCTCCTTGGACATTCAGAATCACAGTCCACTGTCCCTCCCCCTGGGGATCCACCCACCGGGGGTCAGACAGATGTTCCTTTACCATTTCCAAACAAAATGTTCCTGATGCCACCTCCTCATCTAAACAGCGATGTCACCTGCCCCCCTCCTCAGTCCCCACGTGTCGCTAATCTTAGTGTTGCCAGAGAACTTGTTGCTCACCCCTCACAAGGAAGCTGATTTGGTGATTCAGAGGTCAGCTCCCTTCTTAAGAGAGGCTAAAGTGATTTTCTGACCCTCCCTTGCCAGAGAAGAAGACACACACACACACACACACCCCAAGTCTAATCTGGAGAAGGGCAGCCTTCTGCGCTTGGAAATTCTTTCAGGTCCTCATTAACCGTGAGAAGAAGAGGTATGCAAACATAGAATCATTCTATAGCACGTTATAATGCCTTAAGACTAAAACCAAACCAATCATAATAACAGCCACTAATATGAACTGGATGCTTATCATGATCTTCATTTGATTTAGTGCACTGGGGACCAAAACCAAACTAAAATTAATAAGAAGAATGACAATAACAAAAGTAGCAGCAACACTAACAGCCAACATAATCCAAATGTTTACGTGTTCTGGACACTGTGCAAACGCTTTATATACAGTGTCATTTATTCCTCTTCATTCTATGGTTAACTATTATTATGACCATTTTACACTGAAAACCAAAGCCCCAAGGGCACACAGCTGAAAATGCTAGGATTGAACCCCTGAATTACAAGCCACTGTATAAGAATTTACCTAGAACAATTCAACTCAGAGATAATAAATGCATTTCATTCTAGAAACAAGAAAGTAGCAGATGTCTATCCTCCTGTGGAACTACTATAAAGAGGTCAAATTTATTTATTCTACACATATTTATAGCATGCTTATCATGTGCCAGGCACTGTCCTAGGCACTGGGGATACAAAAAAAAGCTTAGTCTTGGGCCCTGCCAACGTGCTCACAATCTGATGAGGGAGGTAGATTTTTTTAAAGTCAGGGGAAAAAAGGCAATTAGGTCAGTACGTATATTACAGGAACATAGCATAGTACAGAGAAGGAAATGATTCATATTCTGAAAGTTTTTGATCTCAAAAGAAAATTAACACTAACTTATACATTAGCTGGAAGAATAATTGAATGACAAGAAATGCAATAAGAGTGTGAGGAAAAGTACATAAAATTGAATCTTGGTGTTTTTATATCTTTTCACCTTTTTAAAATAGGCTTCTGGATTGGTTTGAAGCATGCAGATAGCGGTAAAAAATGAGTAGATCAATACCTATACCATTATTTTATTTTTCCAATTCGTTTTTTTAATTGTTTGTGAGCTTTATTTTACCTACCTTGTATCTCTACACCTGGGAAAAGCTAACTGTTGAGCCCATGTCATCAAACCTGGAAAGACTCAATTCTCAGCACCTCCCCAGATTGCAAGCAGAGGACGTAAGTTGAATTTTAAGTCTCTATCAATGATGATACCAGTCGGTTTATAAAAATTGCTATAAGTTTTAGTGCAGAAAAATTAAAATGCATTTTTCTTTTCCTGTGTTGCTGGTTTCCTTCTTAGGGTAAACAGTCTATAAAACCAACAAGAAAGAGAAAACCATGCCTCTTGACTCACTGAATGGGTCATTATGATTCAGATCCCAGTGCATAGGTTTTAAATTCTGCTGAAGGAAATGATGAATGGGCCAGAGCATCAAGAAAGTTGGTTAAGTAAAGCAATCCCAATTTACCATAATTGGTGCTTTTCTAAAAGAAATTAGTAATTATCATTTGCTAGCAGGTGTTTTAATGAACAAAATTGTTTTTATTCATTCATTTAGTTAATCATTCATTCTTCCAACCATTCATTTTTCCAATAGATTTTTACCAAGGGCCAATTTTGTGCCAAGCATCATTCTAAGAGCTGAGGCTCTGGCATGGAGCAAAATGATGGTTCTGCCCATAGAACTCATGTTCCAGTGAGAGAGATAGATGGCAAGCAGTTTAAAAAGCAAATGTGTAATACGTCAGAAGGTGATAAACACTAAGGAAAAAAATAAAGGATGACAAGGAGCACAGGGAGGGTCCGGGACTCACAGAGACAGTATCACGTGAGTAAAAACCTGAAAGAAATAAAGGAGCAATTCATGTACCTACTGCAGGGGGGGGGAACAGCCAGTGCAAAAGCTCTGAGGTAGGAGCATACACGGCCTGTTCAGAAAAACAGAGAAGCCAAAATGGCAGGAGTACAGGCAGTGACGAAGACAGCTGTAAAACAAAAGTTGTCAGACAGAGAGGGGGCTCGAGACAGACATAGAGTACCTTGTGGGCCATTACAAGGACATTAACTTCTACTCTGAGTGAAAGAGAAGTCATGGAAGAGTTTTGAAGGGAAAACCAGTATCATAATAGAAGAACCAAGAGAGTGGTTGATCTCAGGAGTCAAGTGAAGACAGCGAAGTAGTTCAGGGAGAGAGAACTGTGTCAGATCATCAAGTAAGTTGAGGGCTGAGAATTAACCACTTGATTTCACAAAAGGGGGCCAGTGGTGATGTTGGCAAGAACTGTGTCAATGGCATGGTGAACATAAAAATCTGACTGGAGTGGGTTCAAGCATGAAAGGCAAGAATAAGAATTGGAGCCATTTTCAAAGAGATTTGTTACAAAAGGAAGCAAAGAAATGAGGCAGTAGCTAAAGGGAGATACAGGGTCAAAAGAGGTTGGTTTTTTTTAATGTAGAAGAAATTAGAACTCATTCGTATATCTCATCATTGAATTACAAAACTCTTCAATAACGATGTAGCTTCAGATGAATTTGCCTGTGTCTTAGAATTCCCTTAATGTACCAGTGTGACACATTTGTCTTTTAGTATTCTATTTGCTTATAGATTTTGATAATGAACTACCTTGCATAGTTCATAAAATAAAAAACATATATTCTACTGGTCTTTCTAATCCTTTGTATATGTTGCCTGCTCTGGAATCACCAATAAAGACCTGAAAATTAAAGATGTGCTCTGCATTTGTGCGTGTGTGTGTGTATGAGAGAGAGAAAGAGAGATTTGGAAAGCAAACTGCATATTACTTAAAATTTTCATATTTATAATCCGTTTTGTCCAAATTTCTGAAAGAGAAATTGCTCACACAAGAGAAGACTTCGTCCAGAAAATTAGATTGAGGTTTTCTTTTGTATGTAACAATTTATCTCCCTTAATCTCCTTGATCTTTACAAATTAACACCCTCCAAAATTAAATCTACTTTAGACATGTGTAATTTCTAAAATTCAGCCCTAGTCATTTCCTGTGCATATTTTTCAGAGAAATCAATGAAATTTGTGAGTATGGATCAATTGCATGACGAAATCTTCCTAAAAGGGCTAATAAGTTTTCAACTGAACAGAATGAATTTATGCTCAGAGAAATATATTGGGCAATGTGAACTCTGAATGTCTTTTTATCTCATTTACATAAATTATATGTGGAATAAAAACAATGCCTGTGTGGATTTTGTTTAGTTTGGGGTTGGGGACTTTTGGTTTGGGCTTAGATGTCTTTTGCATCCTGTTGCTCTGGAGCCACGGTTTTAAGAAAAATCACTGCAGATGTTGTCTTTAGAAGTCATGGTTTATATGCAATTTTTATGCATCGACATCTTAAACTTGTTTGTCTTTTTATTAAAGAAAAAGTGGTAGGATGAGTAATTGGAAGAAAATGATTTTAATTCATTATCACAGGATACAAGAGAATCTGAGAAAGGCCTCTCATCTTTCTTTTGCAAGAATTAGAGAGACATTTCAGGATCTTTGTTTTGTTTCTTTTTCATCTATCACTATAAATGGCACAGACATTTAAATGCAGATGGGTGCTACCTTACACTTAGATGATAATGGTGATATGGTGGTAGTAGTAAATAGGCAACTGGACTTTCTCTTTCTCAGTTGGGTTAAGGGTGGTATTTTCCTACAAAATATAGAAAGTAAAAACTTGTCCTATACACTCCCAAATTCTGAGACCTCACCAAGTGTCAGAAAGTAACTACCAGGCATTCTGTATCACCCAGAAAAGCTACTCACAGGCCAATCTTGCCTAGTACAGGCCTAGGAAGAAAATACAACTTAATAAGGAAAGTTTAATTGACTTTTTTCCTCCACCCTACCACACAAACAGCTGGATATGTTTGGGAATGTAAATGTTTTTTGACCTAAAACTCATGCATATCCCTGAGGTCTTCTGTTCTTGAAGATCATTAGAATAAAATAGTCACTTGATAGATCTTACTGGATAAATCTCAACACTATTAATACCACATTCATATTGATGTTATGATAGATAGATAAAGTATTTCTAGAAATAGGCTGTTATTTGCATATATAGACTACTATTTATATATATATGTTTTTATTTATAAATATTGGTTATTATATACAACTAAATACAGGGAAAGAGATTATTTGATTTTAAAAATTAGGAATCAAGGTTTTTAGATTCAATTTCAACCCTGCCACATACTGTGACCTTGAGCAAATTACTTAACCTCCTGGTGGCTTAATTTATACATCTGCAGAAGAGTAAATTACCACCTATGTTATTTACAGAGAGGATGAGGATTTACTTAACATAGTAATCAGTAGGACTCTATCATTTTGGTGAAATTCTAACTCAGCTGGAAATCTGCACAGATTTAATTTATGGGAGATCTTAATGCTGAAGTAACTACTAATGCATTTTTTTTAAAAAAAGGAACCATCCAACTGTAAAATTGGCAAAATGTTTCCCTTGGGCTAGACGAATGAGTCTACTTTGTTGAAGCAAATCAGCCCACTGGATCAGACTACAGACTAAAGACTTCGAGGTCGTAAGAGTAGCTCCCATATTGCTCAGATAGTTTCAGACACAAAAATTCATCTGAGCCGTGACTTCAGTTGCATCCCTGACCACAACTTAATCTACTGCTTTATAGTACATGGCATAGGTCACCCAGGAATCTGTCCTAAGAATGGGGATGCCTCAGTAGTACCTCTATGACCGTTACCAAAATAAGCAATGCAAAACCCCAATCTTGCTAACTGTGTAGGTCAGTAAAACCACCTTTGTTTCATTATCAGAATGTAGGCCTCAAGAACATAGAGATTTTTGTCTGTTTTCTTCACTGTCATATCTCTGGCTCCTAGAACAATGCCTGATACATAATAAACAGTAAGTATCTGTTGAATGAATTAATTTCTCTCAATTAGGAATATGGAGCTCTCCTTCCTGCCATTGTCAAAGGAGCTGTAGGATTATCCAGAAGACAATTATGAAAAAAAAGCTCTTTTCTTGGATTATTATGTTATGTGTTAAGGTCAAATTGACCTATACATTGAAAAGATTTAGAAATAAACAATGTGACAGCAACCCAGAAGCATCTCTACTCATCGTGACACTTACTAATAGGTTGCCACTTAGAACAGTTGGCTCAAAGTCTTCCCAATCTACACCCATCAGCCTAACATAATTACTAATAATACCCTCTTTTATTCCGAAGAATGCTTGGGACAACAAAATCTATGCTTACCTCTCCCTACTGACCTAACTACACACCAGAAAATAGAGAACCTATCCTTTTGCAGGTTGACTTTCTCTGAGTAAAACTGAAACAAAATCTTAATCTTTTAAAATGTGTGATAATGAAGACCAAAATGCACTGTGGTGTAGTGGAAAGAATAGTAAACTAGAAGTCAACAAACTTGAAATATAGTCTAAATGGTGCCCACTTACTAGCTGGGTGATTTTGGAACAAAATGTTTACATGGGCTTCACTTTACCCACTTTAAGCCATTCACTTAAACTGAAAAATCTTTAAGAGCGCTTCCAGTTCTGAAAGTGTCGGAAGACTTTCATAATTCTTCAGTTTATCTACTGCCTTTTCTCCTTTATTTTTATTATTTGCTGAAACACAAATTTTGGTTTAATTGATTTAATTTTCAATGATTAAATAATTTCTGAGATCCCTTCCAGCCAAATCTAAAAATGTAATTGGATTCTAAAAGTCTAGGTCTGCTATAGTCTATACTAAGGAAATGAAAATTATGACTAGATGTAACAGGAAGGAAATGACTAAATGATAATTTATGAGTATAGAGGACTTTTGAGGAGGAAGACAAGTCTGGATAGGACACTGCGGTGTTAGAACAGCTAGAAAAATGTTTAGTTTCTCTGAGATTCAGCAGCAAGGAGAAGAGAGGAGCTAGAAGTTAAGAGAAGGAGCATAAAGGGAAATTTCTGGAATTTGTTTAGATGTAGCTTACCCCATCTTCTTGACCTAGAGGCCAAACAATTGTTAATTAATGACATATACTATGGTTTAGTTCCCTCTCCACTTTTGCATGATGTCCCACCCATTGATGATTGTAGGGATTTTAAAAAACATCCACAAATTCTTTGATACTTCTTTCTTCAAAAGATGAGACTTAATTCTTTCTCTTTTCAGTGTAGACTGGACTTAGTGACTTGCTTCTAATAAATAGACTATGGTAGAAGCAATGGTGTATGACTACCAAGACTAGGTCATAAAAGGCACTGTGATTGCCTCCCTGCTCTCTCTCTGAATAACTCACTCTGGTGGAAGACAGCTACCATCTTGTGGGGATACTCCAGCAACCCTCTGAAGAGTTGCCTGTAGACTCCTGCCAACAGCTAACAGGAACCGAGGGCTTCTGCCAACAGCCGTATGATGAGCCATCCTGGAAACAGGTCCCCCAGCCCCAGTTAAGCCTTCAGGTGACTGCAGCTCCCACCGACATCTTGACTTCAACCTCAGGAGAGCTCTTAGCCAGAATCACCTAACCAAAATGCTCCTGAATTCCTGACCCACAAAACTTGAGACGACAAATATTTTTGTTTTAAGCTGCTAGGTTTTAGGGGTAATTGTTTACAAAGCAACATATAACTGAAACAGTGATCTATTTAAGTAAAAAGTGAACAGCCTCAGGAGAAGTGAGGTGAGCTGGGGGAATGGTTGACATCAGATGTTAAGTGTGAGAAAAAAGTCCAATGAACTGATCTACACGGGAGAAGAATCGTCCTCTAGGAGTGAGATTCTGTTGGACACTGAAGGACCTTCTTTTACATAATCCCACTATCCTAGTCTGTGAGAGATACGTTCTGAAGTCTTCACAAGTAAAATGACGTGATATCTAGGTTTTGCTTAAAAAAAAAACAAAACTGAGAGTAGGAGATAGATTAAGCAAAGTAGCACAAGGCTGATAATGATTAAAGCTGGACGGTGGATGCATGGGGTTTGTTATTCAATTTTCTCAACTGGTGTATGTTCAAAAATTTTCACAATAAAATGATTTAAAAATCTAAAAAATATGCAATTAAACTCGACTCTAATGCTTTATAGCGAATATGTTTTTGAATTATTTTAATTAAACTTAATATATGTGTTTATTTCAAATGTAATTTCAGAATCTTGAAAAATAAAAATAAATAAATAATACTTCTTAGCCTCATCCACCTGAATGGGTGGAGTGGTGGGGGATTTGTGACAGAACGCCAGTATTCTCAGGCCATGTTCACTTTTTCACTCCCCTTAACGTCACCACTCACAAAGCAGTGGAAAGGCCTATATGATGAGCTTACTGTCCAAGGGGATTTGAGGGCATGTTGTAAGTTGAACTGTGTCCCCCAAAAAGATATACTCAAGTCCTAACCCCTGGAACTTGTGATTGAATTGTGACCTTACTTGGAAATAGAGTCTGTGCAATGTAATCAAGTTAAGCTGAGGTCATACTAGATCAGGATATCCTTATAAAAAGGGGTAAATTTAGATACACACAGAAGAAGGCCATAAGACAATGGAGGCAGAGATTGGCTTGATGTAGCTACAAGCCAAGGAATGCCAAGGATTTCCAGAAACCACCAGAAGGTAGGCGAGGCAGTTTCTCCCTCAGAGTCTCCAGAAGGAGCCAGCCCCATCGACACTTTGATTTTAGACTCCTAGCCTCTAGAACTGTGAGAGCATAAATATTTGTTTTTCCAGTTTGTGGAACCTAGTAACGGCAGTCCTGAGAAACCAAAACTGGAAACGTCAAAGCAGTTTCCTCTCTCTTGTGTTCCCTTCCCACAAATGGGCCTAGAAATGCCTGACTTGGCTCTGTAAAAATACAGGGAATTTGTCATTTTTGTGAGCAGGTCACTTCTGATGAACTCTTACAGGGCCAGGTCCACACCATCACCCAGGCTCCCTTTCCCCAGCCTTTCCCATGGCATTACTCTCTGTCTTCATTGGTTCTTCTGAGCACAGGAAGTGGTTTACCCCAATTTCCCTCCTTCTTGGAACCAGCGTGTAATATGTACTTGTTTTTAAGGGTGTCACTGTTGCTATTGCTGAGAAACAAGGCGTTAGAATGATTTAAAAGTATTACAAAATCATAGAAATCTCTAAAATATAGAAGTAGTGGTATACATAGTTTTCATTGAGATGTCATTGAAGTTTGGTCTCATTGTCACATGATAATTGCTCAGTAGGGATGACTATTATTATTTCTAGAATTACTTTTCTGGATGTGGAACCTATATTAGGCCACTGAGAACAGAAACATAACAAGATACAGTCTTCCTCAGAGATCACACTTCAGAAGGGACAAAAATATCTAACCAAATAAGAGCAATAGGAGTTAAGATTGAAGTTTACGTGTCACATTGAGGTGGCATAAGTTAGTTGTCATAAACAATTTCCAGAATAAAATGATTATGAGTTGAGGCTTGAAAAATTCAAAGTGAGAAAGGCCATCTCAGCATGAGATAGGTGATAGATAGATAGATGATAGATAGATAGATAGATAGATAGATAGATAGATAGATAGATGATAGATGCATATTTGGGGGAACTACAAATAATTCATTGTGGGTACAGAGGTGGAATAAAATAAAATTGAAAGTGAGTCTGAGGAAAAATTTGTGGAGAGGAATACGATGTTGGCAAAAGAGAAATTAGTTCAGAAAATCATTCTATAAATTCCTATGGATTTTTTTATAAGTAGCCTTCACATATGCTCCATGCTTCATAGTAGATAATTGAAAGAAAGGAACATTATCAGTTAAGAGACTCACAATTTCATAAGGTAAGAACAAATCCTTTGCTCAAGAGAATAATATTACTATAATCCCAAAGTGCAGGTGTAGTAGCATTAGAGAAGAGGAGGGAACAGAAATAAAATACAAATGGTAAGGAGGTGGAATAAACTGGACTTGATCACCAGTTAGATGTGGAGGATCAGTGAAAAAGAACAGTAGGACAGCTCCTGGGTTTCTTGCATTGGTGACAGGAGAACAGATGGAGAATAAAGGCAAGAAAGGTAATGAGCTCAGTTGTGGGGATATTGGCAGGTTAATGCCCTGTGGAGAAATACTGCTGAAGTTGTCCAGTGAGCAGCAGAGACCACAGTTAGAGACAGCAAACAAATGAGCTCACAGGTAGAAGTTGAAGCCAAGGAAATAGATTAACTCAAATGGGCTTGCAGATTATGAAGGTATATGATGGAGTGGCTAAATGTGAAATGTTGGAAAAATTAACTGAATTATTTTATGTAAAGTGCTTAGAAGAGTGCCTGACCCATAGTAAATATTCAATAATATTAAAAGGGAAAAAAGGGAGGGACAAGGAAAGAAGAGAGAGACAGACTGGTGAAAGAGAGAGCCAAGGGCAGAAAGGAAGGAAAAGCAGCATATAAGCAGTGGTCAAAGGGAAGGAGGCTCCCAGAAAGGTGGAAAGAAGCCGCAGAAATGATGGCAAACAACAGTGAGGAATGGAAGAATCTCAAGATGAAGGGTGCGTTCAAAAGTTGAACCTTCTGAGAATTCAAAAGATAAAAGTGGTGAAGAGTCCACTGGTTTGACACTTGGGTCAACAGGAAGCCCTCAGCGCAGTGAAGCCCCAGAACCAGGGGAGCAGGTAGGAGGCCCGTGTGCAACTCTCCTCACTCCCCTCCTGCTGTTGTAGCCCCCTTACACACGTTCATAATAAATATCAATAACTGCCCCTGACACAAATGTGCAACATGAAGATTTAGCATTTTCTTCCAATTTAGTCAGCTTCTAGTTGTTCACACATAGCTTGGGGGAACATTTCAAGTAGATAATACAATTTTTTTTAAAATTTATTATTTGTATTACCTTCCCCAATCTACCCCTGTCACTCAACATTGCCTGCCCTTTGCCAAAGATAGATACAGTGATGATGCCAGAGAGGTAGGTAGTAGGGGCAACAAGAAAATGCCAGTGAAAATATAAGAAGGTAGAATAAGGAGCTGGCCCAGTGGCCCACTGGTGAGGTTCACACACTCCGCTTTCACAGCTAGGGTTTGCCAGTTTGGATCCCGGGTGCAGACCAATGCACCGATTGTCAAGCCATGCTGTGGCGACGTCCCATGTATAAAGCAGAGGAAGATGGGTGTGACATTGGCTCAGGGTCAGTCTTCCTCAAAAAAAAGAAGGTAGAATAAGAACTAAATAAGAATCTGTCTCAAGAAATACTACAACAATGGTGTTAGAACTTCAGGTCAATTTTCCCGTGTTGGTTTGGCTGTGTGCTTCAAATGCAGATCCTCAGGCTCTTCAGAGAGTTCCAGGAATCTGCGTTTTAACACTTCCCTCATGTGAGTCTGAAGCAAGCACTCTGAGTCTCTGACTTTTCGAAATAATTGCTCTGGAGTGTGCAGATGAATTGAGAGTAGATATTCTTTCATTACAGGGTCAGAGATATCACAAAAGCAGGGAAGATATTTTGTAGTACTCAGTCCCACATCGTAGGAATTCCTATACAGAAGTGGTTCTCAAGCTTTAGAGATGGTTAAATACAGCTTGCTGGGCCCCACACCCAGAGTTTCTGACTCACTAGGTCTGGGGCGAGGTCCAAGAATGATTAGTTCTAACAAGCTCCCAAGTGAATTAATTCTGCTGATGCAGGGACCACATGTTGCGAAGTACTGCTCTTCAGCTTCATAAAAGGATCACTTTGCTATCTTCTGTCAAGAACATGAAGAAAATCAAGCTCATTATATTTAAAAAAAAAAAAAGAAGCATAAAAAATGAAGCCAACTCTTAACCATAGTGGCAAATGTCACACAACCTCATGTGTATGCTTCACACAGCCATTACATTATGTGGTCTCAAGGCCAGCCCACGTGGACCAAGGTAGAGACCAGCAATATTTTGTTCTTTCAATTACATCACAGTGGTTTCGTACATGTATCCCAAAACTTCCCTGGGAAGTTGTAAGTGACACATGCAGGAGTACTGGGCCCAGCTGTTATCAAAAGATCTGTTTCGATTTGAGCATACTTCAAGTGAGAAATAGTTTGAGGATTATTTCTCCTCCCTAACTCTGGGATGTTGTATAAGAAGCCAAAATGAAGAAGACCAACTTACTCTGCTCGTAAATGACTTCTTTTCTAACTATGATTCATACTTACATAGTTGTATAGTGTGTGTCCAACATGACTGTACTATGATTCTTTTTAGCAACTAGTTTTAAATTCCTTTAAAATGAGAAACCTGAAATAGTTTTTATATGATGCGTTTATTGTAACAAACTGAAGTGCAAGGTTCCTCTATCGTTGTATATTTTTTGTAATTGTATATTTCTCTATTTGTACATAACTGTATATTTGCAAGTACTTTTTTGCAGATATATATTATATGCCACTTTCATATAAGAAAAGCTATCCTGGGAAATAATACCTGTTAGGTTTTCCTATTTTTGTTAGGGGAGTATTACTTTAAAAGTACACACTCAAGCTAAAATTGTTAATTGTTAATTATGTAAAATTGTTAATTATGAAAAGAACAGGTGTTTTATGAGAGAGAGAGAGAGACAACATTTACAGTTTTTAATACATTTATAAGAATTAGAAATGAAGATCTGTGACCATCAATTACATAGTCACAGGTGCATTTTAGGTGAATTTGAGGCAAATCGATTTCTTTAACAAAAATCACAGGTGATGAGATTAGAAAATAAATACCAGTTTATCCCTACACCCCTATGCTGGATTATAACAGAATAACAGAAGTCTGGCCTCACAGGTGTTTTAGATGCAAATCAGGTGATTCTGATCAAATCGCTCCGGGATGACCTCAGTTTCTAGAGCACTGACTGTCCAAGGAGCTTCTATTGAGGAAGTAATAGCCATGGTGTGAGGCGCCTGGTGACAGCAGCTTCGCAAGTTGCTTTCTTCTAAGCCACAGTAGAATGAAAGGAGAATTTCTTCTTTCTTTAAAAATAATCTATTTTTAAAGTTAAGGTCATATGTATCTATGGTTCTAAAAAATATGAAATAAAAAAGGAAATGGTTTTCCTCTCTCATAACATGCCAAGTTTCTTTCTAAAAATTAACCACAGTTAATAGTTATATTGTGTATACCATACACATAAAACTATTTTATGTATATCCCAGCTTGTTCACATTTTCTTTTTATTATTTACCCAAGTGCAGTCATACCATACATATTGCCTTACATCTTATAGAAAAACATATCTTGGAGATCTTTCCATATCTGCGGATACAAATCTTCCTCATTCTTTGTTTTTATTGCAATTATACCATTGAATGTGTGCACAATAAGTTATGTAGTCATCCTTTGATTAACAAACATTTAAATGGTTTCCAATTTTTGCTGTTATAAACAATGCTACAACGCAGCTATATCCCTAGGGTAAATTCTGAGTTGTAGAATTGCTGGGTCAAAGGGGATATGTATTTGTGATTTTGATAGATATTGCCACATTGCTCTCTTAAAGGGTTGTGCCAAGTTTCACTCCCATTAGCAGGGAATAGAAGAGCCTCAATAGCACTGGTTCATTCCTTAATCGTGCTTCCGGTTACACTAAGGGAAGGAAGTCTATTCCAAACACTGCAGGAACCAGCCTACCCCCCCATAGAATTCTCCACTTATCAGTGCACCAGGGACCTCAATGAACTCTGGTGATAGTGCTCAAAGGCATCTCTTTAATTTCACTAGTCAGTTTATCATATAAACAAGTATTTAGCATATTTATCAAAGGATACCCACCATATGCTAGTTTCCCTCGGGCTTGCTAATAATCTGGAATTTTTGCAATCTGTCCTCCATTTCATTTTGTCCTTAGGAAATACATAGTCCCAGCATCTGGATGGTAATAATAAATAATAATAGCTCCCTTATATGGGACTTTTGCTCCAGCAACTCAGAACACAGTATGCACATTATCTCATTAATCATAAAACATCCCTTTAAGGAAAGCACTTTCATCTGTGTTTCAAAACCACATAGAGCTTGAGCCATGGAGGGTTAAGGATTTCCCTTATGGGTCTTCATGAGCTAATGGGTTTTATGTATTCTGGTCTCCCGGTTTGAGTTCAGCAAAGTTCATGACAAAGGCTCTCTGAGTTCTCTTCATTAAGGAAAGTCTCAGTGCTTTTATAAAACTATAACAAGCAAAATGGAACAGAGGTTTCCAGATGACACCAAGAAGGTTGTGAACTACTTTTCTCAAAGGGTTTTACCTTCTCTCATTAAACAATTACAAAGAGAATAGAAGCAGGCCACAGATAGAGAAGAAACCACAATATAGATTAAGTTTACAGTAGGGTAGCACAGGATTCTCCTGGTGGTACAACTGAATCTGTGAAGCTTTATGAGACACTCTCAAGCCGTAATCAAATCGGAATGGAGGGAGATGAAATAAAAGTTATACTAGATTTGATAGACAAGAATAAGGGTTTGGGGGAAAATCTGTTAGACTGGCCAGTTTACCTTGCCACACGAGGCCTGATATCAACATTGGCAGATCTGTGCCTGACAATAACACCAAGTGGTTCATTCAGTGCATTCCATTCAGCACCACCATTGTGAAATCTAGCGCTGGTTGCAAGGAATTCCTGGTCTGATGTGGGGAAGGTTATCTACAGAAATCCCTTGTGAGCAAAGAGAAACAGAGGCAAGACTCTGTGGCATTTCCTTCAGGCTTATTGGATTGCCAGCTACAAGTATGCAATGAATTTTTCCACTGGTACATTTCTATTCTTCTCTCAGAAAAGTTGAGATTCTGGGGATAATGGCTTACACAAAGGGGCAGAAATGCCTTTCAAGCCAGCATCCACTCTAGGATCCTCTTCCTGTAGTCTGAGGTCTTAGCAAAGGCTGTCATGGCCTCTTCTCACTGTAATTTGCAGCAGAATTCTGTGGCCTCGGAGGAGGACAGGCAGTATGGTGAATAGAAAAAGTAATACAAAATTCCATAAATAAAATCCCCTCTTTTGCTTTATTGAACCAGTAGCAGAGATCAAAAGACAACACACAGACTCTTCCAAACAGAGCGCTGGGGCAGAATTTTTTTAGCATTTCAAATACTAAAATAGACCAAAGGAATTCAGAAAAATAATGTGGGCGTTAGCAGAACTGATTGGTTTTCCACAGCAGCAAAATCAGATGTGACTATCGTCAAGGCTGGAACAGTGGAGCTTGGCTGTATGGCTCACATTCATGTTAATTTCAGTGCACTGAAAGGTTTTTCATTGTTTTTATTGTTTCAGGCCACTCAAAAACACGAACACTCAATTAGGTGTACTGAAAAATTTGCTGTATTTGATAGAAAAGCTTGTAATAACGTTCACTTGGGATCTCTGACACTTGAAAGATTTCGTAAAAATGAAGCATTTAGTTTAAACACACACATGCACATTCTAAACTGTCCTTAGTAAGAAAACACAAGGGCAGGGGTCAAAGGGTTCCTGTCTCTCGTAGAGTCTGCAATGAGAGAATGGAGGCAAATCGCAGTGCCTGTGTGCATCCATTTTCTTTATCCTCCCTTGTTTTGGTTGTGGAGCCGATCCTAGCAATTTTACAAGATGCCTGCTGTGCTCCTGAGAAATGAAATGTGCACAGCATGCTTGCCTTCAGTGTCCTCCCCCGAGGGAGATATCTGGAGTCACTGACTGCTGGGCCCCTCGCTACTGGGCTGTCCCCTCCTTGGGTAGTTGGTGTTAGTCACCACACCGTTATCCTTTCAAGTGGACATGCTGTCCGGTCTCTGGGTTTTATTGGACCCTGGAGACATTTGGCCTAATCTGAATCTGAAGGCTAACTTCCAAAATTTAGTTTAACTGAGTTTTTTTTTTAAGCCATTGATACCGCCAAAAATATAGGTAACCTTTTTAAGATCCTCTCAGGCAGCTTCAGTGGTTGAGAGACCATTCAGGGCAGAAATCTTTGTATGCTCTAGAATTAGGAGACCTTTCATGGAACTACACAATAAAGTAATTTTAGAACTAGAAGGTTTCTCCAACTCACGTAATACAAGCCAATCATTTTATCAGACAAAAATTTTTCATGATACGACTTTTTTTCAGAATACATCACTTTTTTGGAGAAAGCAATATAAGCATATGGTTCAAATGTCAAAAGGTGAAAACATTGAGCAGTGGAAAATGAATATTTCCCACTCCCAGTTAGCCAGCTGGAGGGACCTACTGTTACCAGCTTCTTAGGATTTTTCCACAACTATTCTGTGCATGCTCTGATGTCCTTTCAGCAAGAGCTCCAGACCTGGCAAAACCAGAGAGGTCATAAATTAATCACAATTTGATAATTATCATAAAGTAATAGTGGATCTTTTAATTCCAATCTCCGCTCTGTGACTTACTATCTTGGATGAGTGAATGCATCTCTCTTCCACATTTTCCCCAACCCTCTGTTGGAATTAATGAGCCCCACCAGGCAGGACTGTCAGGATTAAGTGAGGTAATGTAGCAAAGTTCCAGATACACTCCTTGATTTTGACTATGGGAAAATATAAACTTTCTTTTCTATCTACTTGCATTTCCAATGCAGAGGATGAAGTCTTATCAAGGTAGGAACGAAGGTGTCTGTAGATATAGATCACAAGGAAGTGTGTGTCATGTTGTCTGTTTTCAGAGCACTATTACTCTACTTTTCCCACCTTGATGAAGTTGACTGGCTTCTTCCTTAATCGCCCCCTTCCATCATTAGTTTAGTTGTCTTTAATCTTCTCCGAGACCACTTCCCACAAGCTGAAAGTCAGATGACCTACTTTCTTTTCATTGCCGTACTCTGTCTTCATCTAAGACTGTCTCCTCTAATGGTCTAAAAGGAATCAGAAACAACCAGTGCTGCGTGCTTCCTAGTTCACATCTACAAAAGCAGAGAGTAGTTTTGAGGCAACGCCCAGGGATGAGAGAGAAATCCCTCCCTCCCCCAACTCCTACAACTCTCTCCTTAACCCCACTGTCCCTGATTGCTTCACATGCCTACCCTGAACCCACCATACGGACACGGGGATGTGATGTTGCTGGCTGACTTAAAACAACTCCTGGAGCTGGGCACTCCCACCCAAACCACACTGGAAAATTCAATGTTTACTTAGAAAGTAGAAAGAGGCCCGGAGGGGGAGGAGGGATCTCACAAATGTCAGCTAGAGCTCTTGTCACTTCTTCCCTCTGCATGTCTTCTATGTCATTCTCTTAGGCTGGCTCCGTATACAAGGTTTTTCCTTTGGGTTCCCTCAGAAATTCAAATTACGCATGGTGGAGGCTTGCCATGGGACAACTCTCACACCTGTGACTCTGCAAATCCCATTGACATCTCCCATCTATGACTTTCGTGTCTTAGTTCAAAATTCTCAAGTGAGACCATCTATTCGGCTTGGCCTAACCTATGGACCAACTCTCAGAGGAGGTCTTCACACACTAGTCCTCCTCTCCTGTAGCCGGAGGAGGGTCACCTGACATAATCACAGATGACTAGGGCCATCTGCTCTGCAGTGGGTGTGGGTGGGAACAGATTCTTTTAGAAAGGGATGTGGGCAGAAAGGCAGTTATATACATCTCCGGCAAAAAAAATCCCAGAGGTGAAAATGATAGGGAGAAAATGGCAGCAAATTTAAAGGTAAAAGAAAAGCTGCCACCATCATTCAAAATTAAACTTAAACGGGGGGACTGACCATAGCCTTCTGCTCTAACCGCTCTGTTAACCTCACAATTCCTGAAGTTTACTTTAAAGAACACTGAAACACCTCTTCAAGCGGAAACATTACAGGAGAAGACAATCTCTGATCATAAATCGAGACCCTAAAAAGATATTCATGCTCATTCTGTCCGAGGTGCCGAACAGTGTCAAAGTATAGCTAAATATTATGCCTTTTTGGCAGACTTTTACTTCCTCAAAATGAGTTTAAACACTGAAAGGGTAACAGAATACCCCAGTAGAATTTCTCCCAACAAAATTACCTTTCACACACAAGCAAATGACCCCTTTTCACCTCCTGATTTCCAAGAGGGTGTTAGAGATTCCTGTCCCCTCCCCAGCCTGACTCCAGATGTGTTCGCTGGAAAGGGGAAGTTTTCACTTAGCAGCAGCATCTGTGGCTCCAAGGAAAGAAGCGTGTGGGTATCAGACAGGGCAACCAAACCTCTGCTGGAGCTAAAGAGGAACACAGGCAGCCCGAAAGAGAAGTGTTCTTCTTCACTCTCATAACGTATTCAGGCTGCCTTTGACCCAAATAGCCATCTGACTGGTTCCTATTTTCAACGTGAAAACAGTAGAGAAAAGACTCTCTCCAGCTTCCGTAAGCCTGGAATGGACTGGGCTGAAGGCACCAAAACTGCCCCCACTCTCCCACCCCAGGGCAAGGAAATCTCACCTAATGTTTTCTTGACGATTCTAATACTTAAATTAAGAACACTTTGCCTAGACTAGTCCAAGGTATCAAAAATAATAAAATAAAGTTGAACTAAGGAAAAATAGAAGAAATATAGAGAAAACACTTTTCAAAAAATGTTCTTTGGCCTGTGGCTAATAAGGATTTTAGTTAAAAAACAAAACAAAGCCCAAAGATGGTTAAAACTAAACAATAGTCAAAAGAAAGAAGGGAAGACTTCAGACATAAAGGCAGACTTTTTAAGATCAACATCTCATGCAGCAGCTCCCCCAAGGCCTTCCCATTTCTCAATAGCTTTGATTTGTGGAAATGATGGTTATGCAATTTCCACACATTGTGTTCCAATCACAGCATGTGGGCAGCAATAAAAAAACAAAAACAAATAAACGCACTCGAAGCTGGAGATTTTGATAAGCTTTGCTTTTTATTTCACAAAAGTTTTTAACTTGATATCTTCCTAAGGCTACTGGCATATTCTTATTGAGCTTTAATCAGATATATGTGAACACAGTGAAGTGTCTTATTTTCTTAAATGTATCTATGGCAGCAGGACTGGTTAATCTAGTTGCAAAAAATTAACCAAAAAGAAACTACTGGACTAGAGAACTCCATGATTGATGGATTGTTGGTTTTTCTCCTAAAAAAAAAAAGTCTGTTTACAAAAGATGAGAAATGTTGGAGAAAATGATTTCCCTTAGGACATAATGCTGTGGCCCCTCTGGCAGAGGTCTCTGGCATTCTCCGCGAGGGATTGGTACAAGGAACAAGACAGCATCAGGTTTGCACAGCCGTTGGCGGAGAAAAACAAAGATGATTTCCTCTGGTCCCTATTTTAGTTTTACTCTTTGAACTTCCAACAGTTTATTTATTATTGTTGTTATTATTTTTAGTGGGGCACAGATTGTTTCAGGAATCATCTTGGTTCCCTTTTTTGAAGTCTTTTTTTTTTTTTATTCTGTTGAGACTGGTTTTTAAAGTGCTCCACCTCCACCACCTGTCACTCTCCGGGGGGCTGTGCCTGGAGAACGCTCACAGTGCCGAGTTCAGCTGCAGACTGCGTGGTGGAGGGCGGCGGCAGAAGGAAAGACAGGTGCCGATTTGGAGGTAGGTGGCTACACAGTATTTCAAAATAACGATCCTCAAGCTGCAGACCCGTGATACATTTTCGGAGACTGTGTACCTGGAGGAATAAAAGTAACCTATCAAATTTAATTTTCTCAGAAGGATTTTTCCCTTTACCTATAAAATCCTGGGAATTTCACCTCCTCACCCCTTCATTCTATGTGATTAATCGCATGTTGATCACTTGTCACTAGATGGCATCGTGCAGTGTTTCTTTACAGCAGTAACTAAGTTGGCAAAGTTACAGCTTGGGCCGTTTTTGGGTATTTTCTTCTTTGGCGTGGATCTAGAAAATCTAAATCGGATCCTGGATATTTCATCTTTATTTGCTTTATGGGTTTGGCTTCGTAAAATTTGTGTATTCTTTGAGATTCTTTTTCCTCAGTGTGTCTTGCTAGTAAGTGAACCCAATCATTATTAGTCCTAAAGAAATAATAAATTAGTTCTTCCTCTAAATTTTCTTCCAAGTCACACACACAAATATTAACTTATAGAGGCTTTGCAGAAATAAAGCTCAACACATCCAGGATCTTCAGCTATACAGGCAGGTAGAAAAAATACATGTATGAAAACTTGTTTTATCTAAGCCTGGCCAGTTGAAATCTAGACGTGGATAAGCCATGCTGATGGAATAATATAAAATGCTCAGTTGATGCTTTCATAAGCCTGCGAAAATTATAAAGAAAATACAACAGTGAGAAATAAGGAAAACCGATATAGGTGCCGGCCTGGTGGCACAGTGGTTAAGTTCGCATGTTCCGCTTCTTGTGGGCCCGGAGTTCACAGGTTCGGATCCCGGATGTGGCCATGGCACTGCTTGGCAAGCCATGCTAAGGCAGACGTCCCACATATAAAGTAGAGGAAGATGGTCACGGATGTTAGCTCAGGGCCAGTCTTCCTCAGCAAAAAGAGGAGGATTTGCAGCAGTTAGCTCAGGGCTAATCTTCCTCAAAAAAAAAAAAAAACTGATATAAATATAATATGAGTTAATGGTCACAGGTCACAGTCTTGTACTCTCCCAGATGTGAAGGGGAATTATGATCATTTTTATTTGTTGTATTCCAATAAACCTTATGTTACTGAAGAATGAATTCTAATTTCTATGCTGTCAATAAAACAGGACAAGTCTTTCTAAATTATAATTATGACTTAGTGACCTAAAAATTTGTAAATAATAATAGTTGATAAAATGCATTATCTGGAGTGAGGTTAAAAAGATAGATGACAGATAAATTAGATGATAGATAAATAGATAGCATCTAATACAGTACTTGATATTCTGAATAGTTGCTTAAAATCTTTAATGTTAATCTTCTGTTTCATTTACATATTTACTATCTGAAAACACAGTTCTGTTCCAATTTGTCTTTCTATTTTATTTCACTCATTCATTCAACAAACATTAACTGAGGACCTACATTGGATTAGATACTAGTGATGCAAAGATAAATAGGATATGAAGTTTGCCCTCAAAAAGCTTGTAGTTTTTTTATGTTTTAAGCTTCCATACAGTAAGTTTCAGAATCAGTTATGGAGGGTAGGGGGCGAGAGAGAGAGAGAGAGAGAGGGAGAGCATAATACAGACAGTCTTAGACTAGGAACCAGGATGCGCGGTTTGCAGTTAGAGCTCTGCTAGAAACTCACGCGGTGACTCTGGACGTCCGTCACTGTTCAAGTAATATATTTATATGAAAGTACTTTGTAGACTGTAAAATACTTTATAAATATAAAAATTTGATTTCTTCCTATGAGAATCCCACAGTTTTTAAACAGAACTTTGATCCTGCAGTCAAGGGTTTACTCCCTTTTAATTTCCCCACAATTTCAAAATACCAATTGCATAAATAAAAACATATTAATTTTTCAGTTCTCCTTGTGAAGCAAAAAGCGCACCACGATCGGGGAGAGAGAAAAGCTGCGAGGCTAGCCTTAATGGCCCTATGACCACATCAGACTCTGAAACACTGAGACTCTGGGATGATCCCTGTCCGTCCTCTGCTCTGCTGATTCTCGCTGCTTCTCTTGGTTTCTGCAGCTGGGGAACGGAATTTCAAGCAAATTGTTATAATAACGCGCGAGATAAGGAGACCTCTTGTGAGTTTCATTCTGGTCTTATAGCTTTACCTCTTCTACACTTTGATGGTAGGCAAAAACCAAAGAAAGTTCTAGTTGATTAATGGGTTAGGAGATTTAGTGCAACACCACCTTTTCTTAGACTAGTTCAATAGATAGCCAAAATGCTTCTTAGTTTTCATTAAGGTCAGCCATACCGTATTCCACAGTAGATAAGTCAGAAAACATCTTTCTCTGCAGATTGTACGCAGAAGTCAATATGTAAGGAGCTCCAAACTCAAAAGTATTTAAGACCACCTTGAAAGATACATAAAACGGTGTCCTTAGTCAAGGCCTTGACCGGATCTGGCTGTGTAGTGAGGTGTTTTATCTTAATTTCATAGTCCGTTATCTGGGGATTTTGTCTTTTATTTTGTTACTGTATTAAGCTGTATTTTTAGTATGTTGACAGCTTATCAGCAAAGATAAACTTTTTTTTAAATGACTATCTTTTTTAAAATTTTAAAATTTTTATTTATTTATTTATTTTTGAGGAATATTAGCTCTGAGCTAACTACTGCCAATCCTCCTCCTTTTGCTGAGGAAGACTGGCCCTGAGCCAACATCCATGCCCATCTTCCTCTATTTTATGGATGGAACACCTACCACAGCATGGTTTTTGCCAAGCGGTGCCATGTCCGCACCCGGGATCTGAACCGGCGGACCCCAGGCTGCCAAATTGGAATGTGCACACTTAACCGCTGCACCACCAGGCCAGCCCCAAAGATAAACTTTTAATTAAGCATCTGGGCTGAAAATGTTCCCTCAATATATTAGTATATTCTCGTTTGAAATAGTCTTATTTCATTAGGAAAAGAGAAAAACTAGCTCGGATTCGTTCTACTGTAGAAAATGTATTCCTACCCTTATTTTGAATGATTAGTTTTGTTCTAGAATATTTGCTTGCTATCAGACATGGGGAGAAAACTTGAAAGATTGGAAATGAAAAGTTTAGAGACCGAGATGTCGATTTACCAAATTATTTCTTTCCTGGCTTTCCTTTCTTTTTTTTTTTCTAGGTTTATGATATTTTTGTCTTTGTATAAAATATTATTTCAAGCCAATGAATGTCATAAGAATGACTTATTCGTTTTTGTGCATAAGGAATCTAGGAAATAGAATTCTACTTCACTAGTTCCAGAGACCATAACACTTAAGCCTTTCACCATCAGTATATTTGGGTAAAGAGATAGTCTTTATCATAAAAGTGTATGCATCCACATTTAGCCATGGACAAAACTTCCCTGGCAGGAAGCAGAGATTTTTTTCAAAATTATTTTCAGAAAGTATGCCGAGGCTTTTCTCTAAAAATAAAATGGTATTTCATCAGTACTGGTCATTTTTTAGCCACATATGACAAATGATCACAGATGCTCATAAAAATCTAAAAGGAACTGAATGTTGTTCTCTTCTGAAACGGCAAATATTTTTCCTTTAACTTCATTTTAAAACAAAAACAAACTTTACCACTTTGATTGAAGAGAATGCAGGAAGCAGTATGGTCCCACCCAAAGTTCCTGCATTCGAAATGTCCTCATGGGGAAGAAGGTTCAAGGTGTTTTTAAGTACAGAACTTTCATGTTTCTGTGTGTTAACAATGGCACTTCCTGTTTTGACCTCTAACCATACTAGGCTATCAAGAGAGTAAGATGATGGACTTCTCCTTTTTGCAAAGTGAAGAGCATTTTTACTCCTTCTCACCATGTGTGTAGAGTTCAAAGTGAAGACGATCAAGACTCAGTTCTCCTGAGTCCAAGACATTGATCTATGGTCTCCCAACAGTGGTTGGAATTTTCAGTACTTTATAGTTACCTAGCCATGCACCCGAGATTGAAGTCAACAGAATGTGCAATACTCCTTGTCTCAAATATAAATAAAGCTATGTGTTGCCTTTAAATGGCCCCAGTGTTTTACTAAAAATTATTAACAGCCCTTAACAGATTCAGGACTCGGTGACTGCCTCCTTTTAAGCCACTTTCATTCAAAGAGAGAGAGAGAAAGGAGGAAAGTAGGGAGAGAGGGCAGAAAAGAAGGGAGGGAGGATGGGAAGGAGGGAAGAAGGAAGGAAAGAAAGACGGAGGAAAGAAAAAAGCAAAGGGTGGGAGGGAGGAAGGAAAGAAAGAAAAATTAGAGGGAGAAGACCATCATTTTCAAGTGAGAAGGAAATTACTTGCAAGATTCAATAATCTGAGTACCTGTTGCTTCCCAAAACCAGAAAAAAAAATATTTTAAAGCAAATTCAATTTACTTACGTCATGTTATATTAAAAAATGCCATATTATTTTTAAAAGTAGATACAGATTAATGGTATGCTAAAGATGTAAGTATGACATCAAAATAAATAACAAACATTTTAGAAGTTAATGTTCTCAAAGTTTGAAAGAAACAGTACTACATATTGAAAGAAGACACTATTTATTATTTTGGTGAGAAAGATTTGCCTGAACTAACATCTGTGCCACTCTTCCTCTATTTTGTATGTGGGATGCCTGCACCACATGGCTGATGAGTGGAGTAGGTCCACACCCGGGATCCAAACCCAGGAACCAGGGCCGCGGAAGTGGAGTGCAGAACTATAACCACTCAGCCATGGGGCTGGCCCGAGGACATTATTTAAAGTGGAAAAAAATCTTAGTGACTATTCTATTTCCTGTATTATTGTGAGAATGACAGTTTATTAGAAATGAGAATATATTTTCTTAATAAAAAAGACAAACTTTATCTTAGAATTTGTCCTTCAATTCTTTTTTTTTCAAGATTTTATTTTTTTCCTTTTTCTCCCCAAAGCTCCCCAGTACACAGTTGTATATTCTTAGCTGTGGGTCCTTCTAGTTGTGGCATGTGGGACGCCACCTCAGCATGGCTTGATGAGTGATGCCATGTCGGCGCCCAGGATTCGAGCCGGTGAAACCCTGGGCCATGCAGCAGAGCACACAAACTGAACCACTGAGGCACGAGGCCGGCCCCTGTCCTTCAATTCTTGAGGGCAGTTATATATTTCTATTCCAGAGAAAAGCAATTTGTTGGCTTTCTTTCCCAGATTCTATAAAATCATCTTTAAATATAAATGCATACCCTATTAAATATATATGTATACAATTTGAATTATATATGCATAGATATAAATGTTTTAGAAAGACTTAAATGACGGCTTTCTTTAAAATATTTCAGTAATTGGGCTAAATACAGTAAAAATAAATTCCTTCAGGCATTTATTGTTATCATTAATGATTTATGTATGGCTTTTTTAAAAATAAGAAATTCATATGTTTCAGATGCAAACTCCAGATTGTTACCCATACCAAATGATACTAAAACAATAAAACATTTGCTAAAGCAGAAGATAAGCAAAATATCCTCAGAGGATGCTATTGGTGTAGCTAATAGCAAAGTTGTTAAGACTGCTAATTCCATTTGGAAATCTGTGCAACTCGATGAGCAGATGCACGAGAGATCTTTGTGGGAGGACTGAGATAACCAAAGATAATTAGAAAAGTCAGTTTTTAGCAGAACGCATTCTAGGGCAAAAATAAGTTTTAGAAGCAGAAGATTTCCTGGCACAGTAACTATAGCGATTAGGCTTTCTTGACTAATACTTCTATACGTTTACAAAACTGAAATAAAAATTGGTAACTGTCAAAAACTGTTTTCTCCTTCTTCCATGAGACAGCAAACACTCTGTAAAATCATTTAGGGCATGCTTTCTTTAATTCTTTTTTTTTTCCCCCTGCTTTTATCTCCCCAAATTCCCCCAGTACACAGTTGTATATTTTAGTTGTGAGTCCTTCTAGTTGTGGTGCTTTCTTTAATTCTTGATTTAGGTTTTTATATATTTTCCAGAAGTAAACAATGAGTAAATTGTCTGATACTCTAGATTCATTATCAATATCCCTCAGATCAGCAAATTAGATAATAGATAAATAATTTTTTTAAAACCTTTATAAGTAAAATATATAACGTGGCCATGATAATCCATCAAGTTCAAGGAGACACTCAACATGTAAGATCACTTTTATGTCTGAAAAATAAATTGCTCAGCAGGCCAGTTGTAGAAGGTGAGTGCTTAAGAGTAGAAACTAGGGGGTCAGAGAGTCTGTATGTTAATTATAGTATAGTAGTACCGTTCGTTAATATCGCTAGTAAATTAGACCAATTTACCCCAGTAATGGAGTAAATGGAGATGGTAACATAGGGTTGCATAGGGTTGTTTAGAGGATTATATGAGATAATTCAAGCTTAGTGGAATGTCTGGGACACATTAAGCATGCTACAAAATTACCAGTTGCAATAATGTTATTGATGATGGTGATAATGATGCCGCCTATTCTCTAAGGGTTCTAAACTTCCTCCTGAGATTTCTAGTTTTACCCAGGACTAAAAGGTAAGCGCCCTCCCACCCCAGCCCCTGCGCCATCTTTTCTTTACGGAATCAGTATTTACACAGAAGTAAAGTGTTAGAATTCCACTTTCCTGTTCCTGCCACCTGCACACCTCAGTAGTTCTCACCTAAAGAGGTATGGAGACCTGGAGAAGACATCCCTGAAGATGTGGGGGCCACATCTAAAGGAAGAGAACCCACAGAGGCAGCACTGTTTTCTCTGAGATGTGTTCACTTTACCGTGAAAACTACATGGCAAAAGCCTGAGACTCGTCACTTCAAAGGTATAAAACGGGGTCGGTTATATCTCAGATGTGAAATTATAGTCCTATAGAATTTGATAAAATTATAAAGTGGAGTTTGTAAGTGGAGTTTGGAAGTTCAAGAACACAAGATCTGTGCTAAGGAAAACAAAGGGAATTAACAGGCTGTAAAAATCACAAAAGGAGAGATATGCAGTGGATTAGGATGTGATGGGGACCCATTACGATGCTAATTAGGAACAGCAAACCCCTCCCAGAAGACCCTCCCGAGAATGCCTTAAACTGAGGCAGGCTGAGACCATTTTCACCTCTCACCTTGTCTCCTCTGATCAAGACAGAAGGAAGTTTACTTAAGAGAGAGCAGAATTGCATCCTTTTCCTTTGGACCTAAGCACCTTGAAAAGCTGTCGCCAGGGTAAGTCTTCTTATGTCCAGCCCATCCTAGGCCTCGATGTATTACCGCTGAGGCTGTGGAAAGGCTATTTAGTGCCTCTTTGAAGGCTCGTGTATTTCCTTACTATTTAAACTTTTGAACTTGATGTCATGGCAGATGGCTCTTGACCAAGATTCAAGGACAGCAGAACGACTCTGGGGTATTAGTGGGATGTTGTGTTGAAGACATAAACTGAAATTTCTACATAATAGAAACTGCCCATCAAAGGAGAGGTTTTGTCACTGGTGCTCTTGAGATTTATGTACCTTGTCCCTTTTCCTCGTCCAACACCCTTTCTTGTGTTAGCAGAGTAACAGAGGGAGGAACTACTAACTTTAGCGGAGAATGTACATGTTCGGCACATAAAAAATTAAATTATTAATGTTTGTTATATATACAGGGAATCATTCCTTTGCCACTTTAAATTGTTAGATCTGTGTTTTTAAAGGAAGTCGTTATAAGAAGAAATAAACTCAGGTGACTGGTTCTTTGTCATCTCTTTAAGCAATGAGCGTTCATTCACGGTCTGGTGAGTTATCGGTACTGTGGTTTGATTTGATCCTCTCAAGATTTCTTTTAATTCTGAGAATCTAGAATCTAGGATGATGTAGAATGTTGGGTATAGGACACAGTTATCAGGCAACGTGATATAATGTAATGTGCAAAAGTACAGAAGAATGTGTGTGTGTATGTGTGTGAGCACTCACGTGTGTATGAACTTTGCTGTGCCAGGGAGGAAAACATCCTCTTAGGTTCTGTGGCTGGGCTGGGAATTAAACTTACATAAGACAGATTACCAGCAGAAAAATAAATATTTAATATTTAAATATTGAATTGAATTGAATTTGTTTTTACACGTACGTGAGAGTCTTCAGATAGAAAATGAAGACCTGAAGGAGCTGTCAGGCCCAAAAGCTTATACACAGTTTTACACAAAGAACAATGAATTGTGGAGATGTGACAAGAGAAAGGGACTCGGGCTAGAGGCAGTAAGTTGTGGGACAGCTGCTAGGAATTATATGAGGGGGAAACTAATGGAAGATAAGGATTATGTGAGTTTGCACAGGTCCTTTCCAGCAACAACTCCCAGTCTCTGGTGACGAGAATCTCTTCCTGGTACAAAGGGGGTGCCCTTCTCATTGGAAATGTTTTTTTTTTTTGAGGAAGATTGGCCCTGAGCTAACTGCTGCCAATCCTCCTCTTTTCAATGAGGAAGCCTGGCCCTGAGCTAACATCCGTGCCCATCTTCCTCTACTTTATATGTGGGACGCCTACCACAGCATGGCTTGCCAAACGGTGCCATGTCCGCACCCAGGATCCGAACCGGCGAACCCCGGGCTGCCAAATCGGAACGTGTGAACTTAATCACTGCGCCACTGGGCTGGCCCCTCTCATTGGAAATTTTATGATCTGCTTTTAGGTAGAAAGTGCAAGGTCCGCCAGCCCTTCATTCATCTGCTGTTTCTCCAGTACCTTCAGCTCAAAATATCACTATGCCAAAGCGGCATATTTGGGGCTGGTGTGTTCTGAATCCCTTCATCTGATAAACTTTTCAAATCAGAAAAAAAGAAACAACAAAAAAATCTTTTTAATTCTTACTGTGAAATAAATAATTTGGTACCCACAGCTAGTGGTACATATGTTTGGTGACTGTTCATAGCATCATGGTAATTTGCAGAGTAAACACACTACAGTTTTTGGTTAACAGCCTGAGAAATAGTCTGAGGCTTGTGTGTAAGTTAGTCAGAAAATAAGCAATTGGATTAGGAACGATTTTCAGGCTGATCAGAAAATTGAACTAGTAAATTATTAAATCAGTAAGATAGGTAAAATTGCAATGAATCCCTTGCATGACCTTATCTCCTTTGATTGATCATTAATCCCAAAATACTTGCATGATGTGATGAGGGAACATATTCAGAAAAATCGAGACACAATGAACACTAAAAAAATTCTCCTATTCGAAACCAGTCAATTAGAAGAACTGATTCAGATTGCAAAAACACTTTTATGAAATACTGAAATGGAATATTAAATGAATGTAGAGGGAAGTTAGGAAGGACAATAGACAATGAAAAGAAATGCAGATAAATTTCCATATAATGTAAAGCATGCACATTAAGACATTTAAAAAGCATTTGCTGTTTTCATAATGCTGGCCTTCAAATTGGAAGAGTCAAAGGTAAGACAAACACAAATTATATAATAAAAAGACTAAGATAAAGTAATTAAACAGGCTTTGTGTTTCCTGGGAAATTAATACCGAACTTAGAAGATGCATAACAAGTTTGTAAATCCTGCCTTATATTCCCTGCTGGAATTACTTTGTGCTCTTTTTAAAAATTTTTTTTAATATGCTGCACCTTCAGATTAGCTGTGCCAAGGGTACAATTTCAAAGATAAAAGAAAATTACTTACAAGTCCAGACAGACCAGTATGCATTTCAGGTCAATGCCAACTGCGGAGTGTGTGGGAGGGTGTCCACTCCCTGGGATGGAAGGCCAGACTCCAGGCTTGTGGAAGGCCTGAAGTGTGAATTAACTCTGTCTGTGCAAACCCTCTTCTAACTTGAAACACTCTCAGCTCCCCAATGTAGGAGGCCCATTCCAAGTTTAGGTTTCTGAAAACATCTGTTTTAGAAAGTATGTGATTTAAAAGGTTAAACTCTGAAGGAGAAATAGCATTCAGGAAATGGAGGTCAGGAGTAGCCTTATAGATGCCCTTAGGATCACTTTGCCATTCGCTGAAACAAAGCAATGACGTAAACACACTGATTAAACCTAATCTCTGTGGTACATCAGTCATAATCGATGTTTGTAGAGTTAATATTTTTACAATACTCTCAAGACTATTCAAGGTCTCCATTCCACAGAGCTTGAGTGAGACTGTCTTGTTCCAGATACTGTGGATCTTGAGGACATTTGTTTTTCTTCTATTGACCTGGGTGGTCGTGGTGGTTTTTGTATCTGTGGTCCTTGAACCCATTCCTCAAGCTGTTTTATCATACAATCGTTTTAATAATTAAAAAAGATTTTAAGTGCTGGATTTACCTTTATTTAACCTACTCCATATAGCCAAGTAGGTATTTCTCAATCCTCTCTAAAACCTATAGTGAACCAGTCTTAAACTCTCTCCTTGCATGATGTGGCGCACACATCGCACTGAATCTCAGGCCATTGGACGTCTCCCTCAAGTCTAGTTGCCCCCTCTCCTCGGGACACCATCCAAATGCACCTCAGAGGCTGGAATGTCTTCTGCCTCTTAAGTTTCCTTTCTTTTTGCTAATGTGCCATTCTCTTCAACTCAGTTTTCTATTCCCAAACCCCGTTTCCCTTTTTTAATTACCACAGACAGGAGGACTTTTCAGTTTTCCATGGCCAACACTGAAATGTTCAGAGTTTAGGTAAAAGGATCCAGAAATAAAGCTGTGTGTGATAGAATTTCTCATGAGGACGCCTCGGGTAGCAGATGCATTACTCTGCAACAAGTACATAGCCCATTGTTTGCTGTGAAACTCGACTGCAGGGCAGGTGTGTGAGAGGTGAACCACAGAGCAGCCCTCACTGTGTGCAGCGCCTGAAGGACCACAGCGGATGGAAAAGGTCGCACCCCTTGTCACCAGGCCCCTGATTACTGCCATGCTTCAGCAGACCGAGATGTATTTGCCCTGTTCGAATCCCTAAATTTTAAACACTTCTGTAGAGCTCTAAAATGAAATATTTGCAGGCTGCCCAGCCCTTCTACTATTTAGTACTTGACTCTAAAAGCCTTGCAAAAGAGCTATTTCATTCCTTTTTTAAAAAATAATAATAATAAATTAAGGCTGAAGCCTGGCCCAGAGATGAACTGTTCCTGGCTTACCATCTTTTCGTCCATATGCCTTGACAGCTTAGTTACCAGACATTTCTGGATGTGCTAACTGAAGATTTTGAGCATGGGGTGAAGGGAAAAGGACCTTCTTTTGCTTTTGACTGGAAATCTGGTTTGTGTACAAATAAAACCAAAGCACTGAGCTGCTGTACCTGGTCAGATTCTAAACTTCCCTCAAGGTAAAACAGCAACCTTCGGAAGTGAGTCCTTGGCTGCATCTGAAAGCCGTGGAGGGTGGGGCGCCCCGTATTGTAAAACATGACTCTAGATTTGTAATCATTCTGATCGTGTTGAAAGGAAGAAAAGGTACGAAAAACTAAAAAGCCAAATCAAAACTACCCTCCAAAGGAAAATACGGACTCCAGGAATTTGGCAAGTTTTCTTTCCTTGATTGCAGTCATTTCAAGGAGATCATAGTCTCTTTCTCCACTCTCATCTCTTCAAAGAAGCAAATCGAAGCAGAAGAATTAGCACTGACCTTCCTCCTGATAGGACCCAAAAGGCAGGATTGGGGCTGCGTAACACGGGGATGGAAATAGGATGAATCTCTTGTTACTGTTTTCCCGAAGCTAATCTGAAGGTTGTCATGGTAACTCTCGAGGGTATAAGACTTATCAGCTTCAGAGTACAATTTTGGGTTCCATTCTTAAAAGAGGATATCAAGTGCTTGCATTAAGAGAGTGAGAGAAGAATCTTTTGGAAGTGGATGGAAACTGATTTCAGATTTTGGTCTGGACTTTTGAGAGAGTAGGCATCTTGGGAGAAAACAATAGGAATATGTCAGTTGGTAAGTCTTGCCAAATCTCTGGGGTCGCGGAGAAGACTCAGGCCAGGTAGCAGGACTAAAAGAATCCGGAAGTCGAAAACAATTGGAGCCATTCGGTGATTTAAATATGCACATCCTTATAAGAGTTGAAGCTATAAGTGGTAGATCTCTGCTATATGCTTCGCTGTTATCATCTTGGTATTACTTACCGAAGACTCCACTTCAGTGGATTTGATCCTACTCTTTTCCTATATTCTTTTCATTCTGAAGTCATTGCTTGCATAGATTAATAACTATACAGCTTTTCCCCTTTCTACAGAAAAATCGTAAATGAAACAGAGTCTCATTGCAGCAGTTTACTTTCAGAACAATTCTTCCTGGTGAAAGCTACTTAGCGATGTGGGATTCTGAGTACAGTAGGATGTAAGCCTGCCTCTGGTTTTTCAGATTCGAGCACCCCACCCTCAGGCTGACAGGGCTCTGTACAAACAGGCATGCCTTCCTGGGGCTTTAGCTTTACTAGAAAGTTTGGGGGAAAACAGATTACGGAATACAGTGCTAAATTCACAACAACATTTAAAGGAAAACACAGAACCAGAAAGAAATTTCCTGTTTGAGGCAGGACAGCTTCACACGGCCTACACCTCCCTGACCACCCCCCTGATTCTCACTGTTAAAACTTCTGGAAAGCTTCGAGCAGCCAAGATTCAAACAGCCAGTCACTTGGGGAATCCTGAGGACGACTCCAAAGACTGCAAGACGCAAGCAGTCCCAAATTACTATTTAACTATCTACACATGGTTTGGGGCCTTGGGACGCGTCTTTTTACAGCAATTACAAGGTGGAGTGTGGCGTAGTGTGATTCTAAGTCAGAGGTCAGCGCTACTCCCCGAATGCCGAATCCCACCCAGCGCCTGTTTTTCACAGCCTGCAAGCTAAGAATGGTTTTTCTATTTTTCAATGGTTAAAAAAAAAATCCAAGGAAGACTATTTCATGACATGTGAAAATTATAGGAAATTAAAATTTCAGGCATAAATAAAGTTTTGTTGGAACAAAGCCACAGTCGTTCGTTCCTGCATTGTCTAGGGCTACTTTCTTGCCATCAGGGCAGAGTTGAGTAGGTGCCACAAAGCCCATACGGCCTGCAAAGCCTAAAATATTTACTATCAGGCCCTTTATGGAAAATCTTGGCCAACCTCTGATCTAAGATATGATCCCCACTATTGCCAAGTTGCAGCCTGGATTATCTAAATATAAAACATCAAACAATTTATATTATCACTCCCTCCATTAATGAGAGCTGTTTTGATGAGAGTTCATTGTCCTGCTACAGAAAGACTGAAAGAAGACCAGATTTCTCAATGGTAGGACTGACAAGAAGATACACAAAGAGGAAATGAGAGATAGTATACTACTTCTAAGTAATCTCTTCCAAAGAAAATGGAAATCTTTTCAATGATATTTGGTGTTAGGTTTCCTTTTACATCAGAGACCAAAATGCCCTAGTTTCAACCTCATGGAAACTGCAAATACACCCACTTGATCAGTGATTTTCTTTCAGAGGAATTAATGATCAGTGTTTGCAAGTTCAAATTCTGACCTTATTTGTTAAACTGCCTGGGGTGGAATGTGCTGGGAAAATGACAAAAGGAAGGAAGCATTTCTGTCTTCTGAGACTTCATTCCTCTTTGATTGACTGAAGAAGCCGTAAGAATAGCTTTTCTGGGCAAATGATAACCAGCTTGCTTTAAAAAGAGGAAAGATATTCTTTTGAACCAAAAATCTAATTGTGATTCTAATTCAGCCAAGTCTCTCATCTCAATATTAAAGTCTGGAAAGTGTAATACTTTTTCTTGGGTCCTAGCAAACTTTTTAAAAACAGAACAATTGGATTTACAATTGTATCACTACCTTATCAGAATTTCTCTGTTGATGCACAATTGGTGATGTTCACAGTGGGTAAGTCCTTGCTTGGGTATGCCCAAGGCTACACATAATTCCAGGATCCACTGACTATAATGCTACCATGCGTTTTACACTCAGCCTTGTAGGATGCAACTGAATATAAGGAAAGTTATGAATCCACTCATGTATATTTTAAGTAAACTTCAGTATATTTATGCCAATTTCAAGTCTTGTGAACAATAAATTAGTTGAGACACATCTCACACATACTAGTCAGTATACTTCAGTTGAATGAGAACTATTTAATTTGGGCAACATGGCAGCAACGTTGGATGCCTTGGTCCTTTAGCCCTGGGAGAGGCTAGGCAGTAACCTGGGTAGCAGCGACATTGGCTTCAGCATCACAGTTATGGTACTTCTGTGACATGAGTCTCCTCGAAGGTGAGCCTTAACAGTCTCTCACAGCCCACATTTGGCTTCACCTCTTGCACTCTTTGCCCCTTTCAAACCCATTGCCCATCAGTGCAGTGGACTGTTCAGTCCGATTGGACTCAGGTAGAGCTAAGGGATCAACCTGTTATCTCCATGCCATTCCCCACAGGCTGCCAATGTTTCTTGGAAACTCCACAAACTGCTGAGTAAGAGGTTTCATTGCGTCAGGATTACTTATTTCTGTGCACACTCTGCAGCATTTCCAAGAAGGTGCTCGTTTTCATTACACATGAAGGGTGCTGGTCCAAGGTCATACCTTCTCAGAATCTTTTGCCCTTATGTATTTAGGACAGAGGTGCTTCAGGAATGAGCATCCATCAAAATCAGTCAGAGTGAAAAAAAATAATTCAGTACGTAGTGCCTTCTTTTAATGAGTTTAAGAAATAGAGGGAAAAGTTCTGGTTCAGTGAATCTAGGTTAAAAGAATACCTACTTTTATTGAGAAAATGAAATTTCCTTAGCCAACACATTGGCTTTTAGATTTCTTCTCTTTTATGAAGAGCTTGTGGTTTCATCAGACATGAGTAGCAGATCTGTTCCAGTGGGTCATCCAGGCAGCAGTAAGTTAGGATAATTGCGAACCTGCAGGGTCTCCAGAGAGTTGAAGGTCTAATTGCCGAAAAGAGGAATGCAACACTAGTCCTGAAGTGGAAGAAAAAAGGTCCTTTGGATATGAATACGATGGCTGCAATGTGTCCTGCAGAAGCAGGAAGTCTGCTCTGAATTTGAAGAGGTTTAATTAATAGCAGATTGTTGGATAATACATTCATATAATATAGAACTTAATTTCTGGAAATGGCCTACACTACTTGGCAGCCACAAATCCGACACTAAGGCTGCCCACAGAGCCCCGTCCACCTGGTTAGACTTTTCTCTCTCTTTCTGCCTCCTGGTCAAGAGACAAAGCTTCTTTCTTGTTATATACAATTCTTCGTTTTTGACTTTTGAACAATATCATTTCTCTTGGTTTATTTTTTCTTCTTACTGTCTTAAATTCTTTACAACAAGTCCTTTTTTTGTTTGCTTTTCTCATTTTATTTTCTTTACTACTTGCGTTACTTCAATTTTAAATATGAATATGCCGATGCTTTCAAACACCTTCTTTCAAAAGAAGTGATAAGATTTGATGGATTTTATTAGCATGTCAGAAATTGATTCAGCAAGATGTTGAAAAAAACCTTAGATTAGACTGGATTTTTCATGTCATTCATAGAGCTTCTATTTTTTTCAGCTTTAGTGAAGTATAATCTACATATGCTAAAATCCAATAATTTTAAGTGTACATTTGGAAGAGTTTTGACAAATGTGTAAAGCTCTGTAACCGCTATCAAAATCAACATACAGAACCTTTCTGTCACCCCCAGCCACTTCTTCCTGCCCCTCTGCCAGTGAGCTTCTGCCCCTCCCCTCCCCCAGCCATGAAGCACCACTCATTGTTCTGTCACTACTGTCTGCCTTTTGAGAATTTCCTATAAATGGAGTCATACTGTATGTATTCTTTTGTCTCTGGCTTCTTTCACTCAGCATAATGCTTTTTGAGACTTGTCCACATCCAATAGCTTGTTTTTTTCTATTGTTACATGTATCAGAAGTTTATTCTTTTTATTGTGAAATCATTTTTCATTGTATGAATCCACCATAATTTGTTTATTGGTTTACCAGCTAATGAATATTTGGGTTGTTTTTAATTTTTAGCTATTACAAATAAGCTTCTAAGAACATTCCCACACAAGTCTTTTTTTTTTTCCCCCTGCTTTATCTCCCCAAATTCTCCCCAGCACATAGTTGTATATCTTAGTTGTGGGTCCTTCTAGTTGTGGCTTGTGGGATGCCTTCTCAACGTGGACTGACGAGTGGTGCCATGTCAGCGCCCAGGATCCGAACCAGCAAAACCCTGGGCCGCCACAGCACAGTGCAAGAACTTAACCACTGCACCACAGGGCCGGCCCCCCACACAAGTCTTTATGTGAATATAAGTTCTGTTTCCCCTGGGCAGATACCTAGGAGTGGGATTGCTGGGTCCTGTGGTCAATGTATGTTTAACTTTTTAAGGAGCTGCAGTTTTCCAAAGTGGTTCTACCATTTTGCATTCCCACTAGCAACATATAAGGGTTTCGGTTGTTCCACGTAATCATCAAAACTTGGCATTATCATGGTTTAGTTTTAATCACAGTGGTAATTTATGTGATTTTAATTTGCATTTCCCTAATGAATAATGATGTTTACTTTATCTGAAAAGATTTGGGGTTTCATTGATTTTTGCTTTTCTGTTGTCCATTTTCTGATTCATTGATTTCTACTTTTATCATCTTTTCTTCCTTCTGCTTACCTAGGGTTTAATTTGGTCTTCTTCTTAATTCCTTTCCTTTTTTTTTGGTGGAGAATGTAGGCATCGATCCTTAATTCTTTTTTTTTTAAAGGTTGGCACCTGAGCTAGCAACTGTTGGCAATCTTCTTCTTCTTTTTTTCTCTTCTTCTTCTTCTCAAAGTCCCCCAGTACGTAGTTGCATATTTTAGTTGTGAGTGCCTCTGGTTGTGCTGTGTGGCACACAGCCTCAGCATGGCTTGATGAGCAGTGCCATGTCTGCACCTGGGATCTGGGCTGGTGAAACACTGGGCCGCCAACATGGAGCGCGAGAACTTAACCACTCAGCCACAGGGCCAGCCCTAATCCTTAATTCTTTATTTGGTTGCTTAATGTGAAAATGTAGATAATTCATTTTAGATCTTTCTTGTCTTCTAATATAAGCATTTAGTATAATAAATTTCTCACCAAACACTACTTTAGCTGCACCACATACATTTTGCTATGCTGTGTTTTTATTTTTATCCACTTACAAGTGTTTTCTTTTTTTATCATGTGTTATTTAGAAGTATATTGCTTAATTCAAATATTTGAGGATTTTCCATGTATCTAGAAAATTATTGATTTCTTGTTTCCTTCTATTATGGTCAGAGACATAGTTTCTTATTTTCAATTCTTTTAAACTTATTGAGATTTATTTTAAGCCCAAAATCTGATGTATCTTCTTGAATGTTCCATGAATAGCGAAAAAAAATGTGAATTCTTCTGTTTGTGGATGGAGGGCTCTATGTGTCAGCTGGGTCAAGTTGGTTGAAGGCAGTGATCTTTTTCTTTACTACTGCAGCCCAACTATGTTTAACTGTTCTCTATAAATATTTGTCGTGTGAATGAATGAATACATGCTCTATATCATGACTATGATTATTATTTTTATCCTCCACTCAAAATTCTAAATAATGGGTTGCCTGAAGAATAATCTCACATCTACCCAGTGCATCTGTCTCACTAGCATCTGAACAATCGCATATGAGCCATAAACTGAAGGGTCATTCAGACTCCATGTCCTCCCGTTTATGTCATTTCTAAATCCACCACTGAAGGGATAACTGTGTATTTTGGTTACTTAAACTTCAAGAGATTGCTGATCATTTCTTCATAGATGTAAACTGCTTTTCAATAATGTTCTGAAAGAAAATATCCAGAGGAAACAAACTTAAACGTATTTAAGCAGAGTTAGCATAAATTTCATCTCTTGGTGGACAGCTGAGGATGGGGAGGGATGGGGGCCGAAAGGAAGGGAGATTGTGGCACTGAAATCTTTATATCTTAAGTATTCTTCAGTGACTGCAAATCGTTTAATGTACTCTCTCTTCCCAAAGCCTTTGTTTCTTTGCATGACTCTATTAAAAGAGATCTCAGTCATGTTTGTGGCCCAGGAATAAAAATGGTAGTGCTTGCAATCAAGATTATCAGTCTTTTTAGAGTAGCCTCACCATTCCCCCCAAAAGTTATATTTCATTTTTATTTCTTTTCAAAATGCAGGCAAATCAACATTAATTTTACTTTGTGAGTTTTACGACACCCCTTGAAATTACTATAGATGTACTGGCATGCCGGAAGGCCAGGATTTCTGGATTGGGATTGTAACTATTTCATAATAACTAGAGTTATTATAACTTGGGTAGTCTCCAAAAGTAGTGAGAGAGTTATATTTTTATATATACGACTTATATATGTAAGGAGAATCAATGCATCTAAATCCACAGAAACTTTGTGCACTATTAGCTCTGCTTTCTGTCATGTTAGTTCTCTAAGAGGCTAATACCTATTCTTTTTCTTTTTTTTAACTCCCTCCGAGGAAACCTTGATAGAAATCAAGTCGGGCCAGTTTTGTTAGTTCTTGCCTTAAGTATAAGTGCTATCTTTAACATCATAGAGTCCTGCTTGCTAGTCTGAGGTGTTGCTAATTAGGCCAAAACATGCCTTAGCTTGAGAATTTACCTGCATAATTTTAAGTTTTCATACGTAAGAAAGCTAGCCAAGAGGCTATTATGTGTGGATGTTTTAGAGTTAAACCTATCAAAACTAACCTAACACGGTTCTCTATAAAAACCTTCTCGACTGCTCTGAAATATTTTAATTGGATCATGCTTCGAGTGTGCAGACATTAACTTAACACACTCCTGTCTTGGGCTCATGGTCTCCTACATTTCCCCCTGACTATTTCTTTCATTACTCCCACAAAGGGATTCTTTGTGGCTTGTTTTTAGGTAATCAGAAAGAATGATTCTGCTTCGGTATGAAGGAGAATCATTCCACATCCAGCAAGAACTGCTCAGTTTCGAGAGCCTGAGAAGGAGGCCATCAGTCACAGCTTTGGAGACCAGCACTGCCCAACAGAGGTCCCTTATGGGAGCAGTTACTGGAAGAAGTGGCTAACGTGAGGACTTAGGTGATGGGGTCCCCTGGCCTCTAGGGCCCCCAGTGCTCCACTAAGCTAGAAAGGCAGCACAAACCCTGGTCCCTCTGATGCCAAGAGGAGGAAATACAGCACTTCCTCTGAAGAGTGGGTTATAAATCATGGTTCAAGTCTATAGTAATATGGGTCCTCTATGTCACCTATACTAAGGAATTAGGTGGGCTGGCACCTTGAGTCCCTAGTGTCAGCCTGCTTTAGAAAAGCCTTTCAGTGGCTTTTGAGTGTGCTTTATTGTGAGGCTGCACAGGGCCTCCAGCTAATTCTGGTTGTGTGAAGTTGAAAGGCATCCCTTCCTCAGAGTCAGGTGAATGCAGCCCTGTGCCAGGGCACTCGGCCTGCCTAGTGTCCTTAGGTACTGACACCCTGCACAAGGGTCTGTCTGGCTGCCCTGTGGCTACATCTATGATCATGACCCCAGGGTCACTCTTGGCAGGAAACAGGCTGTCCTGGATGTCTCTTGAGATCACCTGTGGATTCGGATAGCCAACAACTATAGGGGAGTTACCGGACAGATAAGGCTGGCAATTGCCACAAGTGCTGTGAGAAAGGCCATAAAGTGTGGAGAGAAACCATGTCTGCTCATATCTTTGGGATCTTAGCCTAAATTTCCCTTCCTCAGAGAGGAAGTTCTCTTGTCAACTCATCTAGACTGCAGTTCCACTGTTTTTCGTCTTACAAGTGACAATTGTATTTGTGTGTGTCTCATTTATTACCTACCTTTTCAACTGTCTTTGAGGTGTTCACCAATACACCCCCAACACATAGCTGATACCTGACACAGAGTTGGCACTTATTAAACATTTGAATGAAGGAATGTCTTCAGCATCCTCTGACAGTGACAGGGATGGGAGGTACGAACGCGATCTAAAATACCAAGAGGACAGAGGGTGGACAGCCCTTGTTCAGAGGGACACAATCTATTTGATTTTCCTGCACTACAGGGGCTTTCTTTGACTCTGTCACCTTTTTACAGATAATAGATACAGATAAGGCTGAGCAGTTGATGTTTTAGCGTTTGTTTTTATTTTTATTTATTTATTTATTTATTTATTTATTTATTTATTTATTTATTTTGGGTGAGGAAGATTACCAATCTGTTACCAATCTTCCTCTTTTTGCTTGAGGAAGATTCGCCCTGAGCTAACATCTGTGCCAATCTTTCTCTATTTTGCGTGTGGGATTCCTCCATAGCAAGGCTTGAGGAACAGTGTGTAGGTCCGTGCCCAGGATCCAAACCCACGAATCCCTGGCCGGCAAAGTGGAGCGTGGGAACTTAATCACTACACCACTGGCCAGCCCCCTCATCGTGTGTTTTCAGCTGACACTTTCTGAGAATGCTAGGCACTGTGCTAAGTGCTTAATTTACATATGTTATATCATCCAACCTGCACAACAAGTACCCTATGAAGTAGGTATAATTATTATTCCATTTTACAAATAAGAAAACAGACTTGGGTATGGGGGGGTGGTTGTATAACTTACACAACAAAATGACAATGTCAGGACTCGAACCCAGTTCTGTCTACCCCCAGGTATCACACTCTTAAACCTTATTAAACACGTCTTTATCTTAAACACAGTGAGATGGAGCAAGAGATGCAAACTATAAGCATCTATTACAAAATCGCTTAGCCTGGGTCTCATGGCCCATTCTGCCTTTGGTCTTTCCAGAAGGTGGAGGATTTCTGGTTCTGCCTGTGTTCTAATCTAGTAAATAGCAGCCTCCATGTCTATGACCTTATTTTGCTTCCTCGTTGGTGCTTACTCCCATACTATGGGCACCCAGCTGCCTACTACACGGCTTCCATGTCCCTGGGGTGGGAGCAGGCTGGTTCCCACGCTCAGCAAGGCACGGACGTCTGGTTATGTAGCTCAACACTGAACAACGCTCAGTCTTTGGTGGGATTTTTTTCCCTCAAAGTTTTACTGATCCCTTAAAATGGCAACCTTCTTAGCCTTTAAGTTTTTTTTTTTTTAATTAAGGTTATGAAAGTTAACATCCTTGTGAAATTACAGTTGTACATCATTATTAGTCATGTTGTAGGTACACCACTTCACCCCTAGTGCCCTCCCCCCACTCCCCTTTCCCTGGCAACCACCGATCAGTTCTCTTTGTCCATATGTTAACTACCACCTATGAGTGGAGTCATACAGAGTTCGTCTTTCTCTGTCTGGCTTATTTCACTCAACATAATACTCTCAAAGTCTATCCAAGTTGTTGTGAATGGGATGATGTTATCCTTTTTTATAGCTGAGTAGTATTCCATTGTATATATATACCACAACTTCTTTATCCAATCATCAGTTGCTGGGCACTTAGGTTTGTTCCATGACTTGGCTATTGTGAATAATGCTGCGATGAACATAGGGGTGCATGGAACTTTTGGAATTGCTGATTTCAGGTTCTTAGGGATAGATACCCAGTAGTGGGATGGCTGGGTCATAAGGTATTTCTATTCCTAACTTTTCAAGGAATCTCCATACTGTTTTCCATAGTGGTTGCACCAGTTTGCATTCCCACCAACAGTGTATGAGGGTTCCCTTTTCTCCACAGCCTCTCCAACATTTGTCACTCTTGGTTTTGGATATTTTTGCCATTCTAACAGGTGTAAGGTGATATCTTAGTGTAGTTTTGATTTGCATTTCCCTGATGATTAGTGGGGATGAGCATCTTTTCATGTGTCTATTGGCCATCCGTATATCTTCTTTGGAGAAATGTCTGTTCATGTCCCCTGCCCATTTTGTAATTGGGTTGTTTGATTTTTTATTGTTGAGTTGTGAGAGTTCTTTGTATATTATGGAGATTAACCCTTTGTCGGAGAAATAACTTGTGAATATTTTTTCCCAATTAGTGGGCTGTTTTTTTGTTTCAATCCTGTTTTCCCTTGCCTTGAAGAAGCTCTTTAGTCTGATGAAGTCCCATTTGTTTATTCTTTCTATTGTTTCCCTCATGTGTGGGGTTATGGTGTCCAAAAAGATTCTTTTGAAGCTGATGTCAAAGAGTGTACTGCCGATATTCTCTTCTAGAAGACTTATTGTTTCAGGCCTAATCTTTAGGTCTTTGATCTATTTTGAGTTTATTTTAGTAAATGGTGAAAAAGAATGGTTGATTTTCATTATTTTACATGTGGCTGTCCAGTTTTCCCAGTACCATTTGTTGAAGAGACTTTCTTTCCTCCATTGTAGGCCCTCAGCTCCTTTGTCAAAGATTAGCTGTCCTTAGATTAGCCTTTAAGTTTTGAAAGGCTGCTGTTGTGGTGGCTCAGAGCCCTGGCCATTTGGGAAGGTCATTTTCTACCAGGAAAATGCATAGGCAACTGCACCTTGAACCTGATGTCAGAAATGTGTACCACATTGTCTCATTCCAAACGATCAAACAAATTTTCATAATCAATTTCATACATATCTAGGCTACTAGTATTTACTTGCTAGGTAGACCCTCATGGTAATTATCTAAAATATACATAGCATTTCAAGGTATATAGCAAATTGCATTATAGCTTTTAAAATTTTTCATTCAAAAATACATGTGACAGCCTAGGCGACAGGGAAGAAATAAAGATAAATAAGTTGACTCCAAGAGGTCCAAAATCTAATAGTAATTATTTATAACAAGACTCAGATACAACAGGATATTCTGATCTTCTGTTTAAAATCCTAATATCGCTTCATAAACCAATCAGACACACTGACCTCCTGCCAATAGAACGTTTGCTCGCATGCCTGTGCCTCACTGCTGATGGCCTGGTAGCTAGCCTGGCTCTCCCTTCCCTGAGAAAGCCCATCTTTGCAAATGATGAAATTGAGGCAACTTAGTCTGTGACTTTTCAAGATGTGAATGTGGAGTAGCATAGAGACACATAAGCTGGTGGTTCACTGCCTTCTTTTCAATCCTGTGCACTGTGTAGATTTGGCTGAAAACCAGCTCACGTTTAAGCTGCGCGTTATTTTGTAAACTTGTGAAAGTTGCACTTAATGTGTTTTGATTACCCTCGATTGTTATCCATGCTAGCCAGAAAGTACTTAAAATCACAAAAACACTTCTGTCTGTATCTTGAGGCCTACACCACCAAACAGTGAGAACGAGTCATCTTGAGCTCTTTCAAGAAAAAATAATTAAAATTTCTTATGCTGCAGTTTAAAAGTCAACCATGGTACTTTTCTTTTCTTTATGTTGTATTTGGTCACCATACTTTAATAGTGTGCAGTGAAGAGGAAGGTATCAGCCGAGATAACTTTTTTCTACATGCTAGAAAAGCCGATTCTGAGTAAGGCCAAGCAATTTATTTCAGTTCATAAACATTTATGGAAAGCCTAGGAGCAGGCTAAGGGCTAGAGGCAAAGAGAACAAAGTGTATCAGAATCTTGATGGGGAGGGGAGAGATACGGAAATGACCGTATTATAGAGTAGGACAATTATTTAAATGAGGAAAGAGATTTCGGCTGGGGGAGGGGGTGTGGGGAATATTTGGGAAGTTGGTGATAGGAGGTGGGATATGATATCATTTCAATTAAGGCCTGCAGACCATGACCTCCTTGAAGGCGGCACAGACAGTTGGATCAAGTTTCACTGGCTTCTGTTTTGGGCATTACTTCTCTCCCACTCACGCCTCTCTCTTCCATTCCCACTTCCCTGCCAAAAGGAGAGAGTAATGGGAGGGAAAACGCTTCTTTCTCTTCAAATGCAAAATGTATTGTTCTGCCTCGGGCCAATGAGGTAGACCAACTATTCACAGAATATACCTAATGCATGCTCTGAGAAAGGATACAAACCTTGCCAGCTTTCAAAGCTTTCACTCACAGGAATAAAAAAGTTGGAGTGGGGAGCATGTAAGGCAGAGGAAAAGCCGGGATGTGTGTGCTGCCCATTTACTGTAGTCGTGGTGTTATGAAAGGATCAGTCCAAAAGATCTTGTGTTATTTATTTAATCAAGTAATCACACTCTCTGGAACTTTTGGATGCAAGCACAGGAATAAAGGTATTCATGAAGTCAGACTTGCAATTGCCAGGAAGTAGCAAAGCATGCCAATTTAATCTCTGCTACCTGTGTAACTCCTAAGGGGAAGATGAGCTCATGAATGCATACATAGATCATTACAAAGCTGAATTAAAATACATTAAATATGGAAGTCGGATATAAACCCTCGAGGGCTATACAACATAAAAAGAATAGTTGAAGAACAACCTGAAGCTTTAAAAGGGGAGAAGCTAAGATCCTCACTGGCTGGGGAAAACAGTTAGTACTCACTCTTCAAGGAAAACATCTCATAGAAGCTTGGGGTTTGCAAACCCTAGCACTCCAACTAATCTAAATGAATGTAAATTTAGGAGGAGGGACTTGTTTTATGCCCTTTGTGGTCTTGGCAGCCTCTGGACATGACAGGCTTCTATAACTGTTACCTGAATTGGATTGAGCTGAAATAAAAAGGGAAACACCCTAAATCATCCATTGAAATCTTCTTTAAAGGGTAAGTTTCATTTATTTTCCACTTTTTTATAGTTACTTAGCAATGTATATGCTACAGGTTAAACAGTTGAACATTTACTTTAATATTTTATTTTGGGGTAACATTGTCTTTAGCACAATGAGTAACAGATGCGCGCATGCACGCACGAACGCCAGGAAGTGTCCCATTTGCGGAGAGTGCCATGCAATTAACCTTTGGTGTATTAATGAATCGGCAGCAGCAGGACTCAATGGGGACCAAAAGTAAAAACTTTAAAGACTTTAAAATAAAGTGGCTACCAATCAAAAGGAAGAAATAACATAAATTCATACTTAAGAATAGAAAAAAATGTGAATTAAAATTAAGAGAGTGCTGAGACTATGGAAATCATTAAAAATGGAGCAGTAGGAATAGGAAGGAGATTTATGTGCAAATACACACGAGTGTAAGAACCATGACGTGGACAAGGGCGTTTATGCAGGAGTCAGTTTGAGATTGTTCTCCAAAATAACCCAAAATGAATGGAAAGAGATATTTGGCCCCCTAAAAATGAGCCAATGTAGACATTGACAGGTAATGACTACTCTAAAAGATGTCGGGAACCCTGAAAGTAAACAGTCAGAAAACATTCAGAGCAATGAAGAAAATATGTACTGTGCATAGCTATACATCATTAAAACGGTAGGAATGTCTGTTTACTGTGATAACATAAACAAATTAAGGGAGGCAAAATCTAGAAAGAAAGAAATTATTTTTTCTTAAAGAGTCTCAGAAATTGACCTAATCAGACATATTTATAGTTCATGGAGATTAACTACTGATGGGTGAATTTAGGATGGCTAGTAAACTCATCCTGGAGAATTCTGAAGCAGAAACTTAGGAATCACAAACCTGAAAACCTGGATAAGTTTACCCAAAAGCTAAGGGAGCCGCCTCCGTTATTGGAGGAAGTCCTGTTTTTCTATGATATGACTTTACATTCTGAATTACTCAAACTGAGACTCTTACTAGCAAAAAGTGAATAACAAAGAACAGCACCGTGGGATCCTGCATGTCTTTAACTGCAAAGACTCATTAACAATACGGCAACTAAAGACACAGGTACAATTCTTTCAGTAGCAAATTCTGACTTAATCTGAATGTAAATAAACTAATTTCAGACTTTAAGTTTCAGAAAAAATAAGGCGTGAAGGATTTAAATCTTGTTCAGTGCTTTTGTCCCACACAGAGAAACTGAAACGAGATGGGGGAAAAAAGTAAAGAAAAAGTATTCTGTCAGCTTTTGGATTCTTTGTGTAAAGAATTGGTCATCTGAGTAATTATCCTAATGGTTGGATTGTAGTCTGCTCATTTAGGTTCCGTCTTGCATGAGCAGAACATCTCGTACTTGCATGTTCTCTTCTCTGAGGGGACACCACATCTAGGGTCAGTTACACGGTGAAAGGCTTTATGCTTGCTTGTTATTCCTGGTGTAACAGAAATATTAGCCAATGTGCCTTTAAAGCTTAAAATACCAGCAAATGTAATTCAGTACCCATGTTTTTTATCCTTTTGGTTGGCTTATCATTTGGCATTGAAACCATCCTTTTTACTGACTTCACTTTTTACTTAAATAAGTAAATTTTATTTTCTCTGCAGGAATTTGAATCTGTAATAGCAATGAGGTAGATGCTTACACGTGCTTTGAGAAAGTGTGTTGTGTATGTGTGTAATTTATTTTAAAAATCAACATTTATCTCACGTGCACCCCATTTGGAAGGATACATCTAACACATCGAGGTATTCTTATTCTATGCCACACAAAAAGATGAGTAATCAGCCTTTGCCTTCAAGAGATTACCATCTCTTTTGGCTGACTTAATATACCGTCTCTGCTCCTTTCGTAGGATGAGAGAACAATTAAGCTCTGCGTGTGCTGAGTAAGCACTTCGCCTGAGCCATAGTGAGATAAAATGATCTTGGAGTCACGTGGACCTGGACTTGAACCCTGGCTGTGCGTACTTTTGTTCCTTGAAACCTGAGATTTCTACTTAAAAATAAGGATACTAATTTTTAGTTTACAGAGGTGTCATGAGGGTTCAGTGTGATCACGTATATACAACACCTAACACAGATAAGCCCTGAATTTGTAGGTGCCCTCCCCCCTTGTATATATTTAAATGAAACGTTCAGGTTTAGCATGGTCCATAATTGCAGCCAGGGTGTAATAGGCAGTACTTCTCGTGGTGAATGAGGCAGTAATCCAGTGGTTAAAAATTCAGAGACAACGTGGGGACGCCAGAACATGATGCGCAAGAGCGAAGCCACAGTCCTTCCACACATGCATCACCAGTCACAGCCTCTCTGTTAGAAACGATCTGTCAGGGCTGGGGAGCTCCACAGTGAGGAGGACTGGAGCAAAGGATCATGGTGTTTCTAGAAAGCCTAGAGAAAAGAGAAGTGGCTAAGAAGATAGGGATTTGTTTTGCCAGCGTTCTATAAAAAAGAGAGGCACATGGATTATATTAAGAGAGTTCGACTAAAAATAACTTTGAGTTTCTTGCCCTTTTGCTCCCAATCTACCAGACCCATTATGTAGTTTTTCACAGCGAGAACACAAAGGAAAGTCCAACCATGTGCACACCTTTCATCCCTGGACAGCACTTCTGCCCACAGCCCTCCCTCTTTTCCCATTTTGTTGAGCTGTGTTGAACAATAAAGTACACTTGAGGGGCTGGCCCAGTGGCACAGCGGTTAAGTGCGCACGTTCGCTTTGGCGGCCTGGGGTTAGACAGTTCGGATCCCGGGTGTGCACGTGGCACCGCTTGGCAAGCCATGCTATGACAGGCGTCCCACATATAAAGTAGAGGAGGATGGGCACAGATGTTAGCTCAGGGCTAATCTTCCTCAAAAAAAAAAAAGAAAAGAAAAGAAAGAAGAAAAAGAAAGTACATTTGAGGCCAAACTTTAATTCCCTAGCTGAAACCCAGATAGTCAATTTCCTCTTTGTCCTCCTGGTCACTCTTTGCAACAATCTCCCTCAACAGAGAGTCAGGGTGCTCCCTACAACAAGTGAGGAGATGTCCCTAACAAAGAAATTCCAAAAATTAACTGAAGCCCCCAAACCCTACTAGTTTTGGGGGGAGATCTTATCATTCTTTATTCTGCTTGTCTTTCCACATTCTATGCCTGATAAGCTAGGGAATGTGAAAAGCTTCTTTGGGTTGGTCACTGTTCCATCCCCTGGGTGAAAGGTTGTTATTTCTCTGGATTTGTAAAAATGGGACTATTTCTTTCACTTTTGTTGAACTGGTTGGCATTCTGGTGGTGGCTTTCTAACTTGTTTTTTTTTTTTTGCTGGGAAAGAGTCGCCCTGAGCTAACACCTGTTACCAATCTTCCTCTCTCTCTTTTTTTTCTCCCCAAAGCCCCAGTACACAGTTGTAAGTCTTTCTAGTTCTTCTCTGTGAGCCGCTGCCACCACAGCATGGCTACTGACAGACACTGGTGTGGTTCTGTGCCCGGGAACCAAACCTGGGCCACTGAAGTGAAACGCGCTAATCTGTAACTGCTAGGCCATCAGGGCTGGCTCTCTAACTTGTTTTTAATTCCACCACTGTGATTTTTCTTTAATTTCATTTTTAAAACTTTACAGAATAACATACATATAGTAAAGTGCACAAATCTGCTCAATGAATTTTTATATGTTGATAACACCTGTCTGCTTCAACCACATCAAGATCTAGGACACTTTCAGCACACGGAATTCCCCCTGCTGTCCCTTCCCAACCAATATCTTCTTCCTGGGAAACACTCTTCTGACTTCTAGGTTTTCCCCAATTTTGAACTTCATATAAATGGAACCATAAAGTGCATACTTTTCTGTGTTTGGTTTATTTTGATCAAAATTAAGTCAATGAGATTCATTCAAATTGTTCCATGTATCAATAATTTGTTCTTTTGTTATGTAGTATTCTGTTACGTGAATGTACCGCAATTTATCCTTTCCTGTTGATGAATATTTGTGGTGTTTCCATTATTCACCTATTTTATGTAAAGCTGTCCTGAACATCTCCAACGTAAATTCTTAATTTTCTCCAGGCCCCCTCTTTGTGGACGTTGTGATGAACAGAATTTGTGGAGAGGGTTTACAGGCACTCACTTAATCCTGCCTCACGTTATTTCTTCAGGTTTCTTTGGCACCAGAATTCAAAGGATGATAAAAATCCTCTGTTTTCCAGAAAAAAGAAAAGAAAGGGGCAGAGAGGGAGAAAAGAAGGAAGGAAGACAGGGGGAGAGAGGAAGGGGTAGGGTAATGTGTAGGCATGTCAGTATAAAGCCTTAAACTCATAACTCCCCTTTTATAGAGGTATCTGACCATCTTAATTTGCAATGCCTAAATAAGCAGTGCTTCCATGATTACAGACTTCTTTAGCTCACTTATGGAAATATTCCAGGCCCTCTGGAAATTATTTAAAGAGCTCTGTCTTATCCTTTTAAGAAGTTGATAAAATCACAGTGTCAAGTGCAAGTTCCAGGGCCAAGTACACTAGGAAGTTTGGTTGACTTTAAGTATTTTTCCTAAGAGTTTTTTGTGTTTTTAATTTCACAAAGACTTGAAACTCTTGAACAGATCCCAGAGGCTGAGGAAAACAGTGAAACCCATCCTTAAGCGTTCACTGTTTTGTGCCACTGTTACTAGCAATCTCCATTGCTGACTCTGAACTTTTGATTCCTTATTTCACTTCCCCTGGATTTTCCTGCTTTTGTTGATACTCAGGTTACTTCCTCAAATATGGAAAGTCCTCAGACATTCAAGTTTGTTCCTGGGAGCCCTAGAGTCTTCTACATTAATAAATTATCTAGACAATTACCTAAACGCTATCCCTTTTCAATTTTTATATATATATCATCTAAGAAACTGGTCAATTAAAATAATTAGTGCATGGTAATTAGCAAATTATTTGCTCAACAGTTTATTTCTTATTAAAGAGATTTTCATTTTTTTCTATCATTAAGATTAAGGATAGTTTTTTGTTTTTTTTTAAGATTGGCCCTAATATCTATTGCCAATCTTTTTTCTTCTTCTTCCTCTTCTCCCCTAAATCTTCCAGTACATAGCTGTACATTCTAGTTGTGAGTGCCTCTGGTTGTGCTATGTGGGACGCCACCTCAGCATGGCCTGGTGAGCAATGCCATGTCTGCGCCCTGGATCCAAACTAGCGAAACTCTGAGCTGCTGAAGCGGAGTGCGCGAACTTAACCACTCAGCCATGGGGCTGGCCCCAATGTTGGCTTCTTTCTAATTGTGTTCTTGTTTGTTTAGTTATGGGGAAATACACATGTTCTTCGTAACATCATTGCTCAATGTTTGAAATCAGATTATAGTTATTTTCAGTTAAATTCATGGCAAATCAACTTGAGAGGCTTCATGATAAATCAAATTATATCAAGCCATCGAACCTCTTAAGAGTAACCACTGGGTACTGTAGATAAATTACAAATGTTATGAAAATAGTAACAAATGGCTGTACAAACATGGCAAGCCAAGTTATAGACATCAACTCTTTAACCGAAAGGAGTTAATCCAAGATAAAGGTACTTGTCAATTTCCAGTTTTTAACAATCACAGGTAGAAGTTAAAAATATGGTTAGAATTTGCCTATTGCTTTCCCCTGCAATGTTGAGGGCTGGCTGAGTGAATCTTCTATGATGAATATTTTACCTCAACCACTCATATGCTGTGCTGGAAGCAGTTTTATTTAAAGACAGAATGGAAAGTATATAGGCCAAAGTTGAAAGAGAAAAGATAAATATTTGCGTTGAAGGGTGGTGGCCATAGAAATGCACTAGATAATAAGTGTATAAAAGGCTCAGCGTTTATCACTGTGCTTAGAAGGACATTTTTGAGGCTCCTGAGTTTTCTTAAAAACTACATCAGTAGCTCCAACTAGGAAAGAATTCTCTGTCCTAACCAACAGTCCAAGGCCAACTGTAAGGCTTTCCTTAAAATGTGCTTTGTATGAAGCTGCCAGGAAACAGCCCTTTGTTAGCTGTATAATAGTTCTGGGTTCAAAAAGGCTGAAGTGATAAAAACATAAATTATGATTCCATTAATAAAAAACACTCTAGCTAGAGCTGGTTTTGAGTTCCTGTGATAGTGTTTAACTCGTTCAAGGTTTGCATTCGACCTTTACAATAGGCTCAGCGTTAGGGAGAAGGAGAAACCTGTTGATACAACTCCTTGAAGCGCTCTAGGTTTCAAAACAACTCTGCAGATAGCACACATTCCTGTGGTGGGAGGCGGAGCGCCAGCCCACAGCTTTCCCCATTCATGCAAAGAAGGAGAAAGGGACTGAGCTTACCTCCCAACAAGTGAAGTTAAGCACATCCTGCACGCGGATTGTTATCTAAATGGAAGTTCTGTTCACAGGGGCCATAAGCAACAATTTCTGACCTGGTTCCCTCCTGTTCCCTCACTCCACCCCCAAGCGCCCTGGCTCACTGCTGAGAAAATACTTATTTTTTCTTCAGAGATACCCTTTGTCTTCCTTGATGATAGTAATTTTTTTCTCTTTCTTTTTAGCGCAAAAGAATTTTTTCCTGTTTGTCCTGTGTGCCATGTCTAATACGTGACATTGTTTCTCCTTTCCTGTTACTATGCTGTGCACCTCTTACAAACAAATGTGAGCTTTGTATCAAAACAACAATAAATGCACGTGCTATAAAATTATAAAGGGGATAGTACAGTTCTCAGTGATTATATTCTTTGAGCACATAAAATTTTGAAAGTGCTTAGAAATTTCTTTTAAAAAGACTTCTTGCAGAAACCGATTTTGTCACGTTTTTGATTTTTGCTTTTATGGATTGTTTACAAAAATACCTAGTGTGTTTCAGAAATAATTATGTTTATTTTAGTGTAGTGGAGCTTCAGCAGGTTAAGGCTTTAGACTGATTTTTCATTTGCAATTAATCCATATATTTATCCATAGATTTTACACATTATTTCAGCAGCATAGAGTAGATCAAAATATTATGAAGTGCAACAACTTAAAAAAGATGAACAGATCATATAAGGGTTGTGGAAGCAAGAGAATATGTTTGCTGATATTTATTCTTTGAAAGGCATGTGCTAGTGTGCCATTTTAAATTTTGTAACTATTGTCCAACTCTTTAGCAATGTAGAGCTAGAAGGAGACTTTCTGGGTGTATCTTTACCTGCTCTGAACTCCCCTTCCTGCCTTTGTTCTGCCCCCCAATCTCAGTGGTCCTCAGTTTTCTCCAACTCTGACAGTCTCAGAGTTGGAGATAGGGGCTGCTCTGACTCATGTGCACTTTTATCTTCTGAGATCATTCATTGGAGGAGCAATGACATCAGTTTTCCTGGAGGCAGGCTGGTTGGCCAAGGGGACCATGGAAGGGATGAAGTTAAAAGACTTGGAATAGCACCTGATACATAGTAGGAGCTCGACAAGTATTTGTTGAGTAAAAGTCTTCAACTGTTCTCTTCGTGCCACTTATATTTCCAGCCAGATCATGAGGGAGCAACTGTTCTATTTTGTTTGTATTGCAGTTATAACCCTGGCTTTAAAAATATCGGGTGACTGGACATTGCCAAAATTAAGTAAATAAGCTTTACTTAATTTACTTAAATAAGCGTTCCAAGCCTTCCAGACTTTGATAGCTTTATTTCCAAGGTACGCTTCAATTTTGCTGAAGGGAGTCAGGAAGGAGCGTTGAGCAGGTGGTGCTCCAAAACCCCTCCCCCCTAAACGAGAGCAGCATTACATCCTGAACTTTGCCAGATGATATTGTTGGCAGGGATGCTTTAGCTGCTCAAAAAAAATCTTTTTACATAAATACCAAAAAACCCACATTGAGAAACTTCTGCCTTAAAATAACCTAAGCTTTAGATAAACTCCGCTAATTCACTATTCCCTCTCTGGCAAACTGGGAGGTCCCAGTCCGCTTTTGATGGCTTCCACCTGATTTCGATTATTTGCGTTGTTGCCAGGAGTATAAATGGAAAAATTAGAATATCTACAACTATGGGGTCTGCAATCCCACAGGGAACCACTGATACTACCTAAGGAATGGCCACTCCCTTGGAAGAGGACAAAGTTCTCTAGAGCAGGACTCCTCAAACTTACAGAGGACACGAGAATCACTGGAGATGTTGTCACAGTGCAGATTCTGATTCCGTAAGTCCAGGGTGAGGCCTGGGGTTCTGCGTTTTTAACAACTCACAGGTAATGAGAATGCTGCTCTTCCGCATTATTATCACCTGTCAGTTTTTTTTAAACTATGGATGCCTGGGTTCCACCTCCATCCCATCCTCCCACCCCCCACCCCCACTCCATCCCAGGTTTCTAATTGAATTGGCCTCAGTTAATGGCCTGATCATAGGGATTGTCTAAATCTCCCAGGTGATGCTAATATGCAGCCAGCTTTAAGAACCTCCAGATCTTGTTTTTAATCAGTTTTCACTTGGCAATCCATTCATTTATATGCTTCCCCTGCCTGGCCCTTGTAGGCATTTGATTTTCTGAATTAAATACCCTGCCCTTTCTTGAGGAAATCACATGAGTCTTTCAAAACCCCTTTTCAAATACTACTGCAATTTTTGGATATATAATACATTTAAAAAATAGTTCTGGCAGTCATCTTGCTGGAAATCCCATACAACTTTATTCATAACCCCTAAGGCAATGACCACATTTTACCTATAACTGTTATGTGTATTTATCTTCACCTCCCTAGTTGATAAACTAGCGAAAGGCAGACATTGCCTCACCTCTTTTATCTTTCCATGTGGTTTCCCAGCCAGTGGCCCCACGCAGTGCCCTGAGCATGCATTTCTTCATTCAGCAAACATTCACATACAGCTGGTGTGCCAAGCAGGCCAGGCTGCGGTGAGGCGTGCAAAAACAGACGTGTTCCCTCTCTGCCTCTAGGAGCTTCACAGTCTAATGAGGGAGACAGACATCCATAAGTGACTTCTTACAAAAACAAATGTCAGACTTTAACCAAGACATGAGGGAATCTGAACTTTTCCAGATTGGAAAGTCTTTTTGAGGAAATGGCTGAAATCTGAAGAATATACAACTAGGCGGAGGTGGTAAATGAAGGTGAAGAACATTCTAGATAGAGAAAACTGTAGCATTTGCATGATTTTTAAAAGAAATTAAAATTTTTTCAATCGAAAGTCTGCCTCTTCCTATCCTCCATCCACTCAGGTTCCCAGAGAGGCGCCAACTAATATTAGTTACTTGTGTATCCTTTCAGAGTCTCTTTAAGCATGTTCCAGCAAATGCATGCTAAGCATTGTATTTTCACTTCTGAACCATGCTTTTTCCCCCTTAACAATTTACAGTCATGTGTTGTGTAACAATAGACCGCATATACGACGGTGGTCCCATAAGATTAATACCAAATAGCCTGGGTGTGTAGTGGGCTATACCATCTAGGTTTGTGTAAGTACTCTGTATGTTGGCATAACGACAAAATTGTCTAAGGACACATTTATCAGAACATATCCCCATCACTGAGTGATGCATGACTATAGTCTGTATTTTTCACTTCAGCACAGAGAGAGCTTTCCTATTTTTTCGTAAGAAAAAACTTGTATTAAAGCTGAGCATCATTCAATTATGTGGCTATTTTAACTAGTATGTTCCCAATAGTTGGGTTGCTTATAATATTTTATTGCAAACAATGCCACAATGAATAATCTTGTACTTAGACATTTTTCACATATGAAAGTATATCTGTAAGATCATTTTCCAGAAGAGAAATTGCTAAATCATGAGCATGTGAACTTGTAATTTTGAGAGGTATTGTTCGATTGCCTTCTATAAGCATTGTACCATTTTATATTCTCATCAGAAATATTTGAGAACCCTTTTTCTCCTATTGCCTCCCCAATAGTGTGTTATCAACGTTTTGGATGTTTTTCAGATGTGATAGTAAAAATAATGGTATCGTAATAGTTTTAATTTGGATCTCTCTCTCTTTTTTCTTTTAAGATTGGCACCTGAGCTAACATCTGTTGTCAATCTTTTTTTTTTTTTTTTAATTCTTCTCCCCAAAGGCCCCCAGTATGTAGCTGTATATTCTAGTTGTAGGTCCTTCTGGTTGTGGCATGTGGGACACCACCTCAGCATGACTTGATGAGTGGTCCCATGTCCGTGCCCAGGAGCTGAACCAGCAAAACCCTGGGCCACTGAAGCAGAATTCACGAACTTAATCACTCGGCCACAGGGCCAGCCCCTGGATCTCTCTTATTATGAGTGAATTTGAACATCTTTTGATACGTTTAAGAGCCACTTTTATTTTTTTCTGTAAACTTCCTGTTTTCATCATCTTTGACCATTTTTATATTGGGTTCTTATTAATTTTCTTATTGATTTCTAAGAGCTCTTTAGGTATTAAAGATATTATATTTTTTGATATGATTTGCTGAAAATTCTTCCAGTCTTTTGCATTTAATAGTACTCTGGAGTTTTTGCTTGTTTGCTTGTTTGTTTGTTTTTACCTTACAGTTGCTTTTGGTTTTCATAGACGGAAACTTATCACTTTTTCTGTTATGATTTCAGAATTTTTAGTCATAGTTAGAATGGCCTTCCCCACAGACTGTAAACGAATTCTTCCATGTTACATTCTGGAATATCTATAGCTCTGCCTTTTTACATTTATCTTTGATCTTTCATATACATTTGGTATATCATGTAAAGCATGGATCTGATTGCCCATCCACTGTCAAAATACCATTTATTAAATATATATATTTGTAATATTCTTTTTTTAATGGTACCTCCTACTTATTTATTTATTTATTTATTTATTGGTAAGGAAGATTGTTCCTGAGCTAACATCTGTTGCCAATCTTCCTCCTTTTGCTTGAGGAATATTGTCGCTGAGCTAACATCTGTGCTAACCTTCCTCTATTTTGTATGTGGGACGCTGCCACAGCATGGCTTGATGAGTGGTGTGTAGGTCCATGCCCAGGATCTGAACCTGTGAATCCTGGGCCGCCTAAGTGGAGTGCCTGAACTTAGCCACTAAGCCACCAGGCCAGCCCCTTAAATAATTTTTTAATGAGATAACTGAGAGTATTAAGAAAGGGAATCAAAACGTGAGTCTAGGAGCTCAGTTCTAGGGAAGTAAGAAGTCATGGGGTAGCAAAGCAAACGCAGCGCTGGGGAAATTAAACACTGAATCTGTGTAGCAAGATGGACGGCAAGTTTACTTCATAGATGCTGCCACCACCACCACCCCTTCATGGTAGACATGGCCAATCTGTCATCGCACTTCTCCTCAAAACATGCTGTTCCAGGCATCTACTTCCAATTAATCAAAATTGACACATTTGCCCTCCCTGCGGTAGGATTTGATTTGGGAGGAGTAGAGGAGGAAGACAAGTGGCAAGAGAGGTGGCTGAAAAGGCAGGCAATGTCAGAGTCTGGAACGCATCTTAAGCAATGGAGATAATGTGATTCTTTTTTTTTTTTTTTTTTTAAAGATTTTGTTTTTCCTTTTTCTCCCCAAAGGCCCCCGGTACATAGTTGTATATTCTTAGTTGTGGGTCCTTCTAGTTGTGGCATGTGGGACGCTGCCTCAGCGTGGTTTGATGAGCAGCGCCATGTCCGCGCCCAGGATTCGAACCAACGAAACACTGGGCCACCTGCAGTGGAGCGCGTGAACTTAACCACTTGGCCACGGGGCCAGCCCCTAATGTAATTCTTTTAAAGGCAAAAATGACATGATAAGTGTTTCAAGAAAGGAGGGAATGATGGATTAAAGGAGCAAAATCAAAAGCTACTATAGTAGTCCAATCTAGAGATGCTGAATACCTGAATTCAGGTAGTAGAGTAAAAGAGAGAGGATAGGCCATATGCAAGGGGTAAACTCGGTGGGACTTGGAAAACAATTATCTATCGGTAGTGAGAGACAAGACAGAATAAAAAATGATCGATCCCTTAAAGTAGGGCATAGAGTAGTACTGTGGCCCAGACAGAGACCTTAGGAGAGGAACAAATTTGGGAATGGAGAGATAATAATAAGGAGAATGAGTTTAGCTTTGGATTTTAGATATTAATACTATATTTGGATTGTTTGCATTTGCCTAGCACCAGGCTAAAACTATGATGTGTTTAGGAATAAAGAGAAGATTTAGTGTTGACTCACACAAGATAATTACTTGAGGAAAGAAATTACATATACGGAAGCTGGAAGAATAACCAGTTAGATCTATGAATTCCCAGTATAAAAGATGACTGCCTCAGAAACCATGGGAAAAGATGAACTGGCAAGTGGAGCATGTGATAATAAAAACAACAACAAAAGCTGACACAAGTCTTCATAAACTGGAATAGGAAGCTTGAGGTGACCTTAGGGTAATAATTCAGTGTTAGGCTGCACCAGCCAGTCTCAGCATATTATATCAAAGCTTGGGCTCCAGGCCTTGAGACATGAAAATGCTGGAGAACATTCAAAGAGCAAGAAGATAATTACAGGGTTAGAAATAATAGCTGAGGCACGCAAGTGTACCTGAGTTAGCCTGGAGAAAAGAAGAATAAATGGTAACCCCCTTCACAATAGATGAAGGTATTATAGAAATAACTATTTCCCCAAAGTTCAGAGCAAGAGAAGAGCGGATTAAACTGTAAATTGATAGGCATGAGATATGGGGCAAAACTTCCTGAGAGGAAGGTTAAATGCTAGAGTTAAATTTGGGGGTTCAAGTTGTCTGAGGTTGTGAATCTTCTGCGTGTGAATCTTTAAAGCGTGGAGAGCTACGTATGAAATCCTCGATTTAGCAAGCACTCTGTACTTAGGGATGCACTTTCTGAGCCCTGCCAGCAAAAGTCCACCACAAATCTTGTGCAACTTGAGTTGCTGTCATAAGATCTCTACGCTAGAAGGTCATCCCCACCATCAGTGCCCCTTCAAAAGCCATTCATTTGTTCAGTAACTATTTTTGAACAATACACGTAAGACATTGTTTTAGGTGCCAAGGACATGGGGTGAATAAAACAGAAGAAAGGAACGTATCCAAAGTTGATTGAGTGTTGCTCTGTATCAGGTACTGAGCAACTAGCTGCTCACTCTAAAACCCACCTTCTTGAAAACTTGCCTCTTGCCATAGTCCCCGCTTCCTCCTGTTTCCTCCCAAATCGCTGCCTGAGTCTGGTATCTCAGAGCTCAGTGCAGGCGACTGGAGAGTCCCTGCTACAAAAACAAGTAGAGAGTTCAAGAAGCTGGATTTAATATTTTCAAATAGAATATGGATTGTCTGTAGTTTTAATTTGTATCAAAATCATTCAAGATATAATTGTTCATCGGGCTTATTCATTTCCTTTTGACTATCTGCTGTCTGACTGCCACTGGTGAGTGTGACAGCATGATGTTCAATGATGGTGCTTATTGGAGACTTATTTTAATAAGACAGTGACTTATTTCAATTGTTCAGATAGGCAAATTAGAATATACATCATTTAGGTAGTCTGTTTATGTAATACATGTAGAAATACCACGAATTTTTAGATGTTTAATAATGCAAAATACTTGGAAAGAACTCTACTACAAGAACACATGTTTAGAAATTAGCTCACTGTTTTTTAAGGGCATATTTAGAATTGGAAATTGCTGTATGGGTTTTGAGTTCTTTGATTTCTTTGAAGATAGCGTTTGATGGAGTTAGCTTTCTTGGTACTGAACTCAGTAGAGGGGCAAAGGGCTGTTTATATCTTCATAGAAGTCAACCATGCCAATTTAGAAGCTTCCTGTAGGACAGGGAGTAGTACTCCTCCTGTTCTTATTGTTTCCAAATGCTTTGAAGCATTCCCGTATCACTTGATCCAATTCTCCAGACAGAGGATGTGGTAATAGCAGAAGGTAGGATTAAAGAGAAAAGTTGCAGGGCCAGCACGACTGGAAAAGATCATTTTACTGGTAAAATTTTCACCAATTCAGAGACGTGTAGGCTAGTCGGATAAAGCTGAGGTAGTTAAAGTATGAAGTGACCCAGCACTGGAACAGAGTTTGGCTTGGAAAGACAGATGTTATCTAACGGGTGGAGTTTTGTAACTGTACGTAACAGGCAGACTTGGATGACTCTGAAGATTCTTTGAGAACGGTACAGATAAGGGCTGGGGGGAGGGATTCAGAGCATCACAAAATTAATTGTGTTTTGATAGAACAATTACCTATAATCATAATAAATGCAACTTAACAATGCATAGGAAAATATGCCAGATGCTTTATAAACATTACCTCAATAAATCTTCATAGACCCCTGTAATGTAAGGAATATTTTGCAGAAGAAAAAACAAGGCCTAGATAATGAAATAATTTCCCCTACTTAGAAAATAGTGGTGCCAGGATTCAAACTCACATGCATCTGGTTCCAAATCTGTCCTCTCTCAGTATATCACATTGCTTCTTACCATTGCGCCCCATTATTGCACTTTTTTAGAAAATGAGTGTTTTAGAATATTCCCTTTAATATTCCCAGAAGTGTTTCTGGTTAAGTAGACTTAGTAAAGTGAACATTTCAGTTTGAGGCAGTTAGATGACAACACGAAACTGGTAGTAGTAAGCCATGCTTCCCAGGCACAGGTGAAGGTAATGTTTTTTTTTTTTGAGGAAGATTAGCCCTGAGCTAACATCTGCTGCCAATCCTCCTCTTTTTGCTGAGGAAGACTGGCCCTGAGCTAACATCTGTGCCCATCTTCTACTTTACATGTGGGACACCTACCACAGCATGGCTTGCCAAGCGGTGCCATTTCCGCATCCGGGATCTGAACTGGTGAACCCCAGGCTGCCGAAGCGGAACGTGCGAACTTAACTACTGCGCCACCAGGCCGGCCCAGGGTAATTTTTTAAGGACGGATTTAAAGAGAATTCAAGCGTTTGAAAGAGAAATTGTGGTGAATGTGACAAAGTGACTTGCAATCAAAAATGAAAAGAAAGTTTGGATGTCATTGTTGTCTGGGCTTGAGGAATGAGCACAAAGGACAATAGCTAGAGATCCCAGAGATAATGTCACTAAGCAATGATTACATAGACTCAGTCAGCTAAGCCCAGAAAACATGACTGATAGAGATATGAGAAAAGTAAAGGTGAAAGTTTAGTATGAAAGTGAATGATGTCACTTTAAAATAGAATTTGAGATCCATTTAACAGAAACGTCCATTGTATTCAGGGCTGTTCTGCCAAATTAAACAAAGGCATATGTTTTCATGACATGATTGATTTGAGCGTACTGTTCTGTCAATAATATGATTTTTTTCCCCCTAAGTGTAAGTTATATATTAATACTTCTGCTTAGGGTTCCTTTAGAATTGCCTTAGTGACCTTACAAGTTTTTATAAGAATATAGACTCCCCCAGCCCCCGCCACTCCAACCTTGCTCAGTATTATACAATTTATTGTTTGTTAATGATAGATTCTTGTACTAGAAGTAAATGTATCTTTTAGGGCTCAGTATACATTTCTTAAACAAGAGAGGCCATAGTAAACTAAATATTTCCTGTGAAGCAATAACCGATACTCTACACATTCTTAAGGAGAGTCATTTTTCTTTTGGTTCTATCTAACTAAAGTTTAAGGCAACCCGTTAATTGCATGCTTTAGCTTTCAAACAGAAATTTGGCCCAGAAAAGAAAACTCTTTTGGCTTTATAAAATGACTTATTTTCAAATTTTAAATGGGGCAAAATGAATACAATATATTATCTACTTTTATTTATATTGTCTTCTTTCTCAGCAACTTGCTTTTTTATCCTTTGAAAATGAAAGAGCCTAAAACATAGTGAATATACTTGTAACACTGCAGAAGGATTCCATCAAAGTAATGATGTTTTAGTCATTTCTTAAAAGAAGCAAAATTCAAACAAACAAACAAAAAAAACCATACACACACACACACACCCTCTTAGATATACAGATTGTGAGTCCTTGGTCTAATTTTTCCCAATCTAAAATAAAAAAGTTGTCATTTCCTGAAAATTTATAGTCAGGAAGAAAATAAAGGAGGGAGACCATTCACCAGTCACCATCTGGGGACCCCGTCAGTTTATGCATATGTAAAAGAAGGCCTGTTGTTTCCAGGTATCACAGATACGAGATGTGGTAACTGCCTACTCAGGAGGAGGGAAGTGTGAATGTTGTACTCGTAAGTTAGCAAACTTTGAAAAGGCAGTTTCAAATGGTGCTGATGACATACACTTGAGAATAGTCCCAAGCTTTGTCCAGTAAGGCATTAAAGATTTCAAACGTTGTTGACAGCTTATTGTGATCAGTCAGTGACATCAGGTAGTGCTTCTTTGCCACTAATACAGCCCCATCCCCAGTCCACTTATGAAGTACCCATGGTGTGCAAGGCGTTGGGATGAGAGATGAGCAAGGAGAATGCATGTCTAAGCTAAGGTTTCTGCCCATCCTTGATTGCTCCACGGACACCAGTAAATCAGGGATACCCAAAACTGAATAAAGCTCGGCAATGATAAACTTACCCAAATTTTTATAAGCGAAAAAATCTGGAGAAAAGCTCTTAACGTAAATATGCATGTAAGTTTGGCATTTTGTCATTTATAGCTTGGTACTGGCTTTATTTAAACGGTATACGAGGAGTCACAATCTTTGCAGAGCTCCAGGCCTCTAAAAGTTCTAAATGAGATCCTCTCCTCACCTTCCTTATCTGAGACGGAAAGCTTCTCATATTTTCTTCTGTTCTGTACGCTTTACTTTCTCCCTGGAGATAGCAGTTGTATGATCAGAAACCCTAAAATTTGTCAGACTCCCCTTGGGATAAGAAAGGCTTACTCAGATTTGGATGGTGGAAGCTGACTGCAATGAATCGATTCTGTCTTGACGGTCTGACTGTACAGTACAGTAAGACTACTTTCCAATTTACCTCTTCTCTCTTGGTAGCTTTGTTCCTGAAGCTCTGAGATCAGAGAGTAATAAAATTGTAATTTGACATATAAAAGAGAAAATAATACAAGTACTTTTTATCATGGCCACCAAATATGGATTACTTATCCATATAATTTCCTTACAAAAAAAACTCAAACAAGCCTTCTATAATTCTGTGGAAATGCAAGCGGAAGAGCTTCCTTTTTTTTTAATTTTTATTAAGGTTATGATAGATTACAACCTTGTGAGATTTCAGTTGTACATTTTTGTTAGTCATGTTGTGGGTACACCACTTCCCCCTTTGTGCCCTCCCCCCAACCCCCCTTTTCCCTGGTAACCACCGATCAGATCTCCTTATCAATATACTAACTTCCACCTATGAGTGGAGTCATATAGAGTTCGTCTTTCTCTGACTGGCTTATTTCACTTAACATAATACCCTCGAGGTCCATCCACGTTGCTGCGAATGGGCCAATTTTGTCTTTTTTTATGGCTGAGTAGTATTCCATTGTGTATATATACCACATCTTCTTTATCCAATCATCAGTTTCTGGGCATGTAGGTTGGTTCCACGTCTTGGCTATTGTAAATAATGCTGCGATGAACATAGGGGTGCACCAGACTCTTGGGATTTCTGATTTCAGGTTCTTAGGCTAGATACCCAGTAATGGGCTGGCTGGGTCATAGGGTATTTCTATTTTTAACTTTCTGAGAAATCTCCATACTGTTTTCCATAGTGGCTGTACCAGTTTGCATTCCCACCAACAGTGTATGAGGGTTCCTTTTTCTCCACAACCTCTCCAACATTTGTCGCTCTTGGTTTTGGATGTTTTTGCCAATCTAATGGGTGTAAGGTGATATCTTAGTGTAGTTTTGATTTGCATTTCCCTGATGATTAGCGATGATGAACATCTTTTCATGTGTCTATTGGCCATATTCATATCTTCTTTTGAGAAATGTCTGTTCATGTCCTCTGCCCATTTTTTTGATCGGGTTGTTTGTTTTTTTGTTGTTAAGCAGTGTGAGTTCTTTGTATATTATGGAGATTAACCCTTTGTCGGATAAGTGGCTTGTAAATATTTTTTCCCAATTAGTGAGCTGTTTTTTTGTTTCAATCCTGTTTTCCCTTGCCTTGAAGAAGCTCTTTAGTCTGATGAAGTCCCATTTGTTTATTCTTTCTATTGTTTCCCTCAACTGAGGAGTTATAGTGTCCGAAAAGATTCTTTTGAAACTGATGTCAAAGAGTGTACTGCCTATATTCTCTTCCAAAAGACTTATTGTCTCAGGCCTAATCTTTAGGTCTTTGATCCATTTTGAGTTTATTTTGGTGTGTGGTGAAAAAGAATGGTCAATTTTCAATCTTTTGCATGTGGCTGTCCAGTTTTCCCAGCACCATTTGTTGAAGAGACTTTCTTTTCTCCATTGTAGGCCCTCTGCTCCTTTGTTGAAGATTAGCTGTCCATAGATGTGTGGTTTTATCTCTGGGCTTTCAATTCTGTTCCATTGATCTGTGGACCTGTTTTTGTACCAGTACCATGCTGTTTTGATCACCGTAGCTTTGTAGTATTGAAATCGGGGATTGTGATTCCGCCGGCTTTGTTTTTCTTGCTCAGGATTGCTTTAGCAATTCGTGGTCTTTTGTTGCCCCATACGAATTTTAGGATTGTTTGTTCAATTTCTGTGAAGAATGTTCTTGGGATTCTGATTGGGATAGCATTGAATCTGTAGATTGCTTTAGGTAGTATGGACAGTTTAACTATGTTTATTCTTCCAATCCATGTGCATGGAATGTCTTTCCATCTCTTTATGTCATCGTCAATTTCTTTCAAGAAAGTCTTGTAGTTTTCATTGTATAGATCCCGGAAGAGCTTCCTTTTAAAAACCAAACCACTTCTAGGTTTTAGGGGAGATTTTGGAGATTCTTATTGCAGAGCAGACAGTAATTAGACAGGGTCACTTGCTGAGTAACTATACAAAGTGCAGATAAGGGTAAAGAGGATGTCCAGGAAAAGATCACCAATGAGTAATAATTTCCCTGAGTAAACTTTCCCGAAAGAGAAGATTTTTCTATATAGAGTTACTCATCTTTATCTCAGGCTCACAAACTGGCTGGCAAGTTTTAGTGGCAGGAAAATTGATAAATCGTTGTAGCCTGGAGACACAATTTCTCTCCTTGCACATGAATGTCTTCCTATGTCCCTTGGCTGTTTTTATCTCAAAGCATTAATCTATGTTTATTGGAAAATAAATTCATGACGATGCATCAGTAAATTCTCAACAGCTCAAAGATTGCTTTAAAATTGGATTCTAAAGTATTACTTTTCTGTATTAAATTAAGGGTTCACTATTATCTAAGAAGTGATCTAAATCAGGAGTTTTTAACCAGGAATATGTGTTAATTCCAATTTGCTATAATGACTTGATAATTTATTCCTGATTCCCCTCTCAAAACATTTTGAAACAGTAGGCCTAGAAATCTGCATTAAAACAAAACAAAACAGGGGCCAGCCCGGTGGTACAGCGGTTAAGTTCACACATTCCACTTTGGCGGCCCAGGGTTTGCTGGTTCAGATCCCAGGTGCGGACATGGCACTGCTTGGCAAGCCATGCTGTGGTAGGCATCCCACATAAAGTAGAGGAAGATGGGCACGGATGTTAGCTCAGGGCCAGTCTTCCTGGGCAAAAAAGAGGAGGATTGGCAGCAGATGTTAGCTCAGGGCTAATCTTCCTCAAAACAAAACAAAAACATCCCTTGATGACTCATACCTACCACAATGATTCATAAGCTACAACTTCAGTAATTGTCCATTCTTCCATTTTAAAATGGAGTAAACTGTGAAGACACTGATTTAAACAAGTGGCAGTTGACATCATTCTGTGTCCCAGAGGGCTGGTGACGTGATTTGAGCAGTACCAGCTTCCCACCATTAGCAACACACCCTAAAGGCAATTATATTACCCAAATTTACAAAAAACAGAAGACAATGTACCTGAGTAGATGAGAAGGGAGGAAGAGAGACTTTTCTAAGGGCTTATCAATTCCAACGTTCTATGATTCTTAGAACATTTTTTTATAATCCACAGCCAGATATTTTCCTGTATAAAAGGAAATAAGACCAGGAAGGAATTGGAAACAAGAGAGGCAAATTTGAGAGAAGGAAAATGTACGTAAGTTAATAGTATACTGAATGGTCAGATGTTGCATCAAGACTCCCTAAAGACTGAGGGGCAGCAAGAAAAACCACTGGTTACCGTAGGCAGGAATGTAATGTCAAAGACGGGAGCAGATTGTGGTCAATATCAAATTTTCCAGACTTCACACTTTCGATAGAGTCTGCTCTGTATACAGTTTATTTATTAAGTCCCTTGTGGAAGAAATCTCCTGTGAGTTAGACCTATTAAAACAAACTTTAAAAATGAACTTCTGGTACAAGGAACATTTACAAAGGTGGGCACTTTGAGTAAGATCAGCAAAGTGTCAGCAAAATCAATGTCATGTGAACCTTGTTTCCTAAAGTTATCACGGAAACAAACTGGCTCCGAACTCTAGGAGTTCATGATAGAACACTTGTAGAGTTGATGAATTGTTTGTACTTTGAAGAAATAAAGTTCTCCATAAATATTCACATATTGCAGACCCTCCATAAAGAGTGAAATAGTAAACTAAAATGCTTGGAATCCGTTGCTATTTAATCTATTTGTCCCTTAGGAAAGTTCAAGATAAATGATAATTGGTTAATATCTTAAATTATTATATATACATTTATATTTTAACAGTTGCTAAATTGGGTTATCACCTCAGTAGGCTCATCTAACATTCAATCAATAGCCACATCCACTTTAATTCATTACTCAATGTTTACTGAGTATTTCCTATGTGCCAGGCACTGTGCTAGGCACTGGGGATGAAATTGAAGCAAATGGCCCCTGCCCTCATGAAACATACATTCTAGTGGAGAGACAAATACAAAATAAATAATCACAAATAATTTATTGCAAATTGTGATAAGCACATTGAAGAAACAGGATAAGGACATATGGGGGTGGTGCCTAATTTAGACTAAGGGGTCAGAAAAAGTCTTTTGAAAAAAGCAAAAATTAAGCAAACACCTAAATACATGAGAAGTTGGTCTAGTAAAAATAGGGTAGGACAATCCCTCAAATTTTCCAGGCAGAGGTCCTGGGCCTTCTGTACATTCTATCCAATTATTCTTGAGCAATCTTACTCAGTCCTGTGGTTTCAAATATCATCGAAACACTGACAACTCCAAAATTTATGATCTGACTCACACTTCTCTTTGGAGCTTGACCTGGATATTCCATTACCTACTTGACATCTCCACTGAGATGTCTCGTAGGCATCTCAGACTTAAAACAGCTCAAACTATGAAGTCTTCATCCCCCACCCCCACCTGCAAATCTGCCCCTCTTCCAGTCTTCTCCCTTTTGGTAAAAATACCTCCATCTGTATAGTTATTGATACCAGAAATCCAAGAGTTGTCCTTGACCACCTCCCCACTCCCCCCCTCCCACACACACACTCTTAGCCAGGCTATAGCCAAGGCTCATCAATTCTACCTCCAAAATATACCTCAAATCTGTTACTGCTCTTGACACTGCTTCTACACGAGCATCTTGTGCTTGGGTCACTGCAATAGCACCAGTGAGTTTGGATCAAATTCAACATCCATTGTCTGAATCCAGCCATAGCTCTGGAGCCACAGACTGAGCATGTCAGTCCCAGACTTGTGGAAGAGTCTCCTTCACTTAATATTTTCCAGAGTACGTCATGGCAAGTGCTTTCGGTTATATTATACAAACGACTTGGCAAAATTTCTTTTCTGATGGCTAACAAGGCTAACAATATCTTGAAATTAATTTTACCCTATGACACCCAACTGAAAGGGACAATTTGGAGAAGAAATAATCCACACTATTGCTGAAAGAATTGAAATAGTTATTTCACTGGATATCTATGTTTAAAATGTCAAATTGAATCTCCGATTTAAAAAATTCAATCTCCAATTAAACACCAAACATATCTTAGCCTAAAGTGGTACATAGCTTCTTTAAAAAAACGTTTTTAACAATACCCTCAAAACACAGTATAGTATTACTTCAAAATTTAAAGAACTTATTTTTTTAAAAAAACAAGACTAAATTTTTAGATGAATTGTAATTTAATTTATTTAACCATAATTTACTTACCTTGTTGTTACCTGATACCTTGTTTTCTGTTAGTGCTTCAGTATGGTTCAAAAGACTTATTATTGAATGGAAATAGATTAATCCTTTCTGGGTCTTTGATTTGGAGTTATTTTTGAAAGAAAAATAGCCTTTGAAAGCAATCTCAATTTGTGATTAAGAATATTTACCAGTATATAACATCTACGTCCATTTGCAATAGGGATGTGGGAAAAGTACTGATATTATCACAAGATGAATTTTACTACATTCTAAAGTAGAAAGCAATGCAAAATTCTATGGATATACCGATCAATGTTTATAAACTATAAAGGACAATACAACTGGATAATATTTATGGCATGGGATGGAAAACTTCAGTAAATGCGCAATTACTGCTGTTTATAAGACCACTAATTATCTTTATAAAGCACAGTTCTGAAGCTGCTCCATCATTCAATGGCTATGACTCTTAATTTGGGTAACAATCTTGATTGCTTAAGCTCTTTGTCCAAGGATTTGAGAGATTGTATTATCCATATTTGTTTTGATATTAGACAAGAGGAATTTCCTCAAGCTTTTGATGTGAGGTAAGCTATGCCCAAAGAAGTTCAATGGCTTGTTCTTATCAAAGCTTTTTCGGTGAAGTTGAATTTGAGTGGTAATGTCAAATATGAAGAAAGGTCCCCAGCTCTCATTCTGTCTTTTTCTTTTTAAATAATTGTAGTACTTAATCTGCAACCATGACTTAAGATTCATGGTTTCATCCAATCCTTTTAGAATTTAGACTCATTTCTACCTGAGAATGTGGTCCTTTCATCTGGTGATCAAAAGATAGTGCTTCTCTGTTTTGAAAACTAAAATAATAGATCTTCATGTGGTAACATCTACTCACTCTAGAGCTGGTCTGAGTTAAAATATGTTAATAATTGAATGGTATTTAATGTTTGATCTTAAAACATTTTTTATGTTATTTATAGAATTATTATACATTAGAGGATGTTGACTTTTGCAGAGAGAGACTGTTGTTTTCCAAAGCCATTCTTTATCCAGTGGACTAGATTTCCTTGCAGAGGCAGGAACTCTGATCTTGCAACGCACAAATATCTGCGAACCATTTCTGCTTTTACATTGACACACAGAGGGGAGGTGGACAGGAGAAAATAAAAAATATTTTTTTCTATCTACAAGACGAGTTTGTTTCTTTTTTATTTCTCTGATTTAAAAATATTTCCCCTTCTGAATCTCACAGTGTGATAATCAAACATTAAAAAAAAAAGTTGAATTAGAAATCTTCAAACCCACATTCAAGTATTAAAAGATAGGCCTATTTTATTTTGAAAAGAACTCTTTACTGTAACCTGACAATTCACAAATAAACAGTTTTTACTTCTCTTACTCATGACCACATTTCCAACTTTAGTGGTAGAATGTTGGTTGTGTTAACACAGAGCAGTGAATACTTTCCTATTGGTCCAGTATATAATCTGTGTTTTGATTTCTTGATACTTGGATATATTCCAAGGGTTTTGCCTCTGAACATCTGGTTACTTTCTGATCCTGATTACTCTATAATTCAGGGATAATGTTTTTAAGTCTCTGAATTTTTGGTGTTATATTCTAATCCCCTTAAGGGTTCTCATATTTTTATTAAAATTTAATATTATCTCTTTTATTAGATTTGCATCCATATAAGCCACCTGTTCCAGTTGTTCAACTTGGTACGCCTCCTTCCAGCTACTGTTAAATGGCTTGTAATCGTTTTCTTTTGCTTGCTCATTTCAGGGAGTTTGGAATGTATCAAACTCTGGTGATCAGGCTCTTGGAGTCTTTTGAATAGTGACGGATTGACCGAAAGTGTAAGATTATGTATGAGTAAAGATGCTTTCAACTTTAAGGAACAGAAAACCCATGTAAAAGTCATTTCAACAGTAAGGAAAATTATCATCTCACATAACAAGAATTCTAGCGATAGGGCATTTCCAGAGTTGAATAATTCAGTGATTTAGCAATGACATCATTTTGCCCAGATGTTTTCTATCTTTCCACTTTCCCTAATTCAGTGTGGTGTTTGTCCACTTGGGCAGGTTATTTCTAGGCTTCGCATGTAGATGACAAAGTCTCGAGGCAGAAAAGGGAAATTTCTGCTTCTACATATCTTGTTAGAAGGAAGAAACCTTTCCCAGAGGGCTTTTTGGCTTATTGGCCAGAATTATGTCACATACTTATTCCAGAATTAATTGTTAAAACGAAATGGAATATCACATTGGCTTAGCTTGGCAGTGGTGCACGGCACATGGAGGCCCTGATAGGGATCCTTTCTGAGTTCACAAGGTTAAAATCATTTCTCCTAATAAGGCTTAGATGTTATTTGCTTTTTCACCCCACTTATGGTGCAAAAGCAGTAGTGGTGGGTAACACTTCCAGTTGTTTAGCACAGACAAAGGCTGTGGCGCCAAAACGTACTCGTAGTCATTGTATTCTTACCTGCCCGGCCTTCATATGAAGTCTATTGTCGTCTGCATTGTCTCCCGGTGCATGCTGAGTGCTCTCGCTATCTCGGTCTACTAGTGGGTGGTTGAGTTGTCAGCTGAGATGGCCACTTTTTTCATGGAACAATTTTTTCTTTTAACTTGAAAGACTGACAAACAAAATATGGTTATTCAGACTTCGGTATTTTGCAGACATTTCCTTGAAAATGAACAAATTGAGCCTGTCACTTCAAGGAAAACAACTGACAGTATTTGTTGCAAATGATAAAATTAAAGCTTTCAGGTGGAAATTAGAATGCCAGATAACTTGTATCCACCACTCTGAGCCTGGCAGCTTTCCAGCACTTAAATATTTTTCTGATGATATTGGTGGTGATATTAACAAAAGTGATTTTTTGATGTGGTATGATGAAATGTGTCAGCCTTTGAAAGATCCCATAACTCAGCGAACCAATATTTTCTCAATGACTTATGCATGTTAGATCCATTCAAAGACCAAAATAGACTAAAAGTAAATTTAAGGGTGACTGAATATAAAATTTCATTGATCTGTTTTCAGATTCCACATGGTAATTAACCTTCGAGGAACTACCACTTTTTGAGTTTTAGTGTAGTATCAAAGAGAATATCCAAAATTATCCAAAGAGGCTGTTAAAACACCTATTCTTTTTTTTTTAAGATTCTACTTTTCCTTTTTCTCCCCAAAGCCCCCAGTACATAGTTGTATATTTTTAGTTGTAGGTCCCTCTAGTTGTGGCATGTGGGGTGCTGCCTCAGCATGGCCTGATGAACGGTGCTATGTCCACGCTCAGGATTTAAACCGGCAAAACCCTGGGAGGTGGAAGCGGAGCATGTGAACTTAACCACTCGGCCATAGGGCCCCCTCCTAAAATCCTTATTCTTTTTTCAACTACTTATTTGTATGAGGCTGGATTTTCTTACTATATTTCGACCAAAACAAAAGATTGAATGCAGAAGCAGATACAACAGTCCACATCTTCTATTAAGGCAGACTTCTCAAAAATTTTTTCTTATTTTGAAAAATAGTTATTTTTCCAAAGAAGTATTATTATGTATAATAATATGTAATTCGTTTATTATTTTTTAAGTGAATTAATATACTTAAAATTTTTATTTTTGGTTTCTAAAATGGTAAAGATTGATAGATATGACTCACATAAACAAATGTACTTTGCAGTCCTCAATAGTTTTAAGAGTGTAAAAGGATCTTGAAACCGAAAAGTTTGAGAACTATCTGGTTTAGACTAATCAAAAATTTACCACTTGGGGCTTAGCTTCAGTCTCCCCTGTGTACATGATTTTATGTTTTTGCAAGAAAATCAGGATTCTACTAAACAGGAAAATGAGGGGAGGAACGTAGTTAATGGCTTGATTAGACAGGAATGATCTGCCACAGTCAAGCTGAAGGAGAATTTTTCCAGTGGCATGTGGCAATCAGCAAACTGTGACCTGTCTTTGGGAAATGTTAGCAAAGAGTTTTCAGATCTCAGTGACAAGGACTTCATACTGCAGATACTCCTGGGCTGTCCAATTCGAGGGGAAAGCTTTCTTCAAAAGCTGCAAGTAGGGAGTGGACAGAGGCAGTTAACTGCCTTTCATGCCCATTGGAGGTCAACCTGAGTTTCTGGTCTGGCTCCCAAAAGCAATGATGTTCTTTGACCCAAGCTGGGGATATTTGTTTCTTTCCCAGGGAACACAAAACAACGACTTCCCATATCACTGTCTCATATCAGGACTGGAGGTCTCAGCTATACCTGGGCTCACCTCAGGCTCCATAGGTCAGCCAAGGCTGTTTTGTTGATGGATTGGTAATTATTCAGGAAAAGCAGTGACAGGAAAGGGAGCAGATAGAAATAGAATCAAACAATATTTGTATGAGATCAGAGAGGATAATAGTGGTCAAGGAAACACTCATGGCTATATACAAGGATCCTGTTGGATGGCTGGGGAAGTTATGATGCTCTTAACCATGAGTGAGGACACAATAGAAACCACAAGATTATGGTTTAAAATGAGGGTTTCTCCTTTGAGTGTACTGAGTTTAATACTTCTGAAAGTCTGTAGGTAGATAAGTCTACTAGGCGGTTGGAAATATGGTCTGACCTTTAAAAGAGAGATTGGGCTTAGAATACAGATTTTGGAGTGTTCAACATAAAGTTCATAGTTGAAGATGTAGGAATTTGTGAGATTTCGGTCCCCCTGAGAGATAATATAAAGTAATAAGACAAAGCAGTCAAAGGTGGAAACTTAGGACATATCACTTAAAGGACGGGAAGAGGAGGAATCATTCAGTATTGGAGACCAGAAGAGAGTATTAGGCAGGAAGGGAACAAAGGAAAAGCATGACTGAAGATGCTAAAGAAAGAGAGTTTTCACAAGGAAAAGATCATTCTACAGTGCAGGATGAAGATTGTCAAAAGGCAACAAGATTTGGCAAACAAGCAATCAATGATGACAAAAAAATAAACTATTTTTAGAACAGTTTTAGATATGCAGGAAAACTGTAGATAGCACAGAAAGTTCCTATATACCTAACATCAAGTTTCACCTATTAATACTTACATTGCTTTGATATATTTGTTACAATTCATGAACCAATATTCATAGATTATTAACTAAAGTCCTTTTCTTTTTTTTCAGATTTCCTTAGTTTTAACCTAATGTCCTTTTTCTGTTCCAGAATTCCATCCAGGTTATCACATTACATTTAGTTGTAGTATCTTCTTAGGTTTCTCTTGGTTGTGACAGTTTCTCAAATTTTCTTTGTTTTTGATGACCTTGACAGTTTGAGGAGAACTGGTCAGTTATTTTGTAGAATGGTCCTCACGTTTTTCTCACGATTAGCCTAGGATTATGGGTGTTAGGGAGGAGGACCACAGAGGTAAAGTGCCATTGTAATCATATTATATCAAAGGTACATATTTATCAACATGATTTATCACTGTTGATGTTGACCTTGACCACCTGGCTGAGTTAATGTTTGTCAGGTGTCCCTACTGTAAAGTCACTCTTCTTGTTCCCCTTCCCATACTGTACTCTTTGAAAGGAAGTCACTGTGTGTAGCCCACACTTAAGGTGGGGAGTTGAAGAGGGAATATCTACATAAATTACTTAGAATATCCCTGCATGGGATATTTGTTCTTTCTGCCCCGCTTTTAAATTTACTTAATCATTTATTTATATCAGTATGGACTCCTGGATATTTATTGTATACTTTGGGCTGTAACCCAAAGCTATTAATTTTGTTGCTCAAAGTGTCCAGCTTTGGCCTTTGGGAGCTCTTTCAGTGGCTCCTGTGTCTCTTTCACATACTGCCTTTCAATAATGACTTTTGAGTGAGCCATTTCACTAGAGTGGGGAACACAGGCATAACAGTGTGTTGAGCAGTAAATAAGTGGTGAAGCAGAAAAACAGTTAAGCAGTGACTCAAATCAAGGTGAGGCATATTATCTGTCTTTATAAGTCCTTTAGACATTTTAATCTCATAAAAACACAAATCAAAGTTTTGGCTGTGCCATGAAAATCCTCAAAGCAATAAAAAAAACCAGCCCAGAGTAATCTAATTGGATGAACGCTGAGGATGCTACTTTAAATTTATATCTGAGACTGAGAAAATAGTTACTGTCTGTTCTTACTGCTTTTATAATTGGAGTACACTAATTTTTTCTTTTAACAGAGAGTAATGTGGTAAACGTTAATTATAATGTGAGTGTGCCAGAATTTTTGATGTACTCAAAACTTCTCTGTGACTGCGAGCAGTGCAAGATTATAGAGAAAATGACTTGATTTTAGGTCTCATTTTAATTCCTGCAAAGACTTGATCTTTAGAAATGCTATAAAAATGTTTTCCAAGGAATAGGTAATTTTTCTCACAGTGAATATATTCTAGCAGTAAAGCAAGTTAAAAATATTTAGAAGACAAAGGTTGGGTTCATTTTGTTCTCTGAACATTTCCTCATTCAAATTAACTGCTGAATTTTTAAAATTTTACAGGGGGCAAAAGAAGCAAGTGAGGGTTGGAGGTGTCATTTGATAGGTGTGGACAGGTCAAAGATGAAGGAACAAATTAATTCATAACTCCTTCCACATATACTAGTATCAGCCATGTTTCATGTATTGGGTCCAGGGAAGTCATTTCCAGCAGCCATTACACTAGTATTTACTCCATATCTACTTTGTACCAAGTAATGTGCTAGATGCTGAAGATACTACATTGAACAAGTCACAGTCCTGCTACTAAGCAATTGGTGAGTATAGGAGACATAGATTGTGGGTAGACAAGTAAACCACAAGTACAGTACCCTGCAAGCTATGTGCTATATTTGTGAGCATGTAAGAGGTAGAGCTAATCCAGAATTGGTCTGGGAAGAGAAAGGGGTGGGGAAGCTTCTTACAGTGATATCTAAACTGAATTCTGAAGGACAAGTAGGAGGTGATCAGATGAAGGAAGAGGAAATGTGCAGAAGAGAGGAAGCCCTTGAGACAAGGAGAAAAGCATAACATTTGAGGGAGTAACAGGTCTTCCAGTATGGCTGGACCAGAGAGTTCTCGACCTGCATCATCCAGTAGAAGTATAATGTGAACCACTTACGTAATTAAACATTATTCAGTAGTCTCATTAAGTAAAAAGAACCAAGTAAAATTAATTTTAATAACACTTTAGCCCAAAATATTTAAAATATTATCTCAGCATTTAATCAATATGAAAAGTTAGACATGTTTACACTTTTTTTGTACCACGTTTGAGAAATCCAGTGTGTGAATTAGACGTACAGTAGTCTTAATTTGGACTAGCCACATTGCAAGTGCTCCACAGCCACCTGTGACTAGTGGCTGCTACATTGGACAGTATCACTGTAGAGCAAAGTAATGAGAGAGAAATCTGCAGAGATAATATGGGAGCAGATTCAGTAGGATATTGTGTGTTGGTGAGATTGTTTAACCCAAGGGCAATGGGAGGCTTTAAAAAGTTTGTGCATGGGAGTAATCTGATCAAATTAGTGATGACTCTGGGGTTCTTCTGGTCAAACATGGCAGCTAGAACATGTGTGCTTAGTTTTGCTCCTTCACTAAAACTCACAAAAAGGGTATTAAGAAGTAACAAAGATATATCTATAAATACAGACAAGATAATGGGCAAGAGTAACAAACCATTTTTTGGAAGACAGAAAGGGAATGGTGAACTATTTCCTCTGGGAGCTTAGTCCCTGGAAATGGGAATAGCGGGGAGAGGGAGGCCCATTGGTGCTCCAGCACCCCAGAAACACTCAAGAATTGAAAGCACGGGGCCCTTCTGCAAGGAGGTGAAGGGCATGCCTGGAAGCAAGAGGATATTTGGAAATCTATGTAAGGAGCAGACTCCTCGATTTCTCAGATTATGAATGTGTGTATTTAAGAGAGTTAAAGCCTGATCTTTACTGAAGTCAGTAGCAGACACTTGAGACTGATGAAATAGAGGACAAGCATAGTATTCTAAAATATAAATCCCTGGAGAAATGCTAAAATAATTGAGGGTTTTGTTCTGGGAAGGGAGATCCCGGTGATAGACTGCTGATTTTATTCTATTTTAATTTTTTTTAATGTAGTTAAATATATGTAACAAAATGTACCATTTTAGCCATTTTTTAAGGTATAATACTCAAGCAGAGGTTTTATTGACATATTTATCAGTAGATGAAGCTGAATCCATGTATAATGTATAAATTTCACTTTTTTTCCCGCTACTAAGACATCAGATAATTGAATGAATTTAATCATTGTATCTTTTATTGTGATAAAATATACATAACATAAAATTTACATTTAACCATTTTTAATTGTATAATAAAATGGCATTAAGTACATTCACAGTGCTGTGCACCCATCATCGCTTTCCAAGTTTTTTTCATCCAAGTAGAAACTCTGTACCCTTTAAACATCAACTCCCCATTCTCTCTCTTTCTCAACCTCCCATCCCCCAAGGCCCTGGTAACCTCCATTCTAGTAATTTCTGTCTCTATGAATTTGCTGATTTTAGGTGTCTCATATCAGTAGAATCATAAAATATTTTTGTCTGACATTTCACTTAGCATAACGTTTTCCAGATTCATTCACATTGTAGCATGTATTTCTATTTGAATTTTAAAGCTAATGTCAATGTATTCCCTTGATCAAAATAGAAATTAAAACAAACAGAACTTCGCAAAGTAATGCCCATTCTATAGGTATTGACAACGAAGCTGAATCATGAGGTTAAGAAGGGTCTTTCAAGGTCACAGTTGGTAAATAGAGCTGGGGATCCAGTTTGATTCTATCTCCTTGACACTTCTCAAATCCAACCGTTTCTCTTTATCCATGATGACTTCTCATACGATTATTGCTATAACAGCTTCCTAATTGTATTAGTTTTCTATTGCTGCTATAACACATTACCTCAAACTTGGCAGCTTAAAACAGGACAAATTCACTATCTTACAGTTCGTAGGTCAGAGGTCTGTCTGACACAGGTCTCACTGGGCTAAAACCAAGGCATCTCTCTGCAGGGCTGTGTTCCTTCTGGAGGCTCTAGGGAGGGACCCATTTTCTTGTCTTTTCCAGCTTCTAGAAGCTGCCCACATTCAATTTGTGGCTTTCTGTCTCCAGTAACATTGCATCTCTTTGACCATTCTTCCACAGTCACCTCTCCCTCTCACTCTTTTCTGTCTCCTTCCACTTTTAGGGACCCTTGTGATTAAATTGAGCCCACCTGGCTAATTCAGGATAATCTCCTTATCCCAAAGTCAGCTAATTAGCAACCAAATTCCACCCCCAATTTCAATTCCTTTGCCACATAAACTAACATATTCTCCGGTTCCAGGGATTAGCACGTAGACTTCTTTGGGGGGACCATTATTCTGCTCACCTAACTAATGCTATTGTCCACTTCCTGTGTTCATGCCACTTGCTGCTTAAAATCCTTCAGCAGCTCTTACTGCCCTCAGGGTAGCATTTGGACTCTTAGACATGGCACACAAAGGCCCTGCTTACCAGTCCTGTCTTTCTCCCAATCCCCCATGCCAAAAACACACACCGACACCATGTGTTTCACTTCCCCCAGCTGAGAATCACGCTTTCACTCACTTCATTCCTCTGCTTCAGTTGATCTGCCCCCTGCTCTTTATCTGGCGCTCTCTTACTCATTCTTTAAGTCAGACCCGGGATGTCATGTCCTTTTGGCCGTTTTTGGCCTTTGCTGTCATAGCAACCCATACCTATCTCTAAGAGCACTTGCCACTCTGTATTGTAATTGCCTCTTTAACTACTTCGCCAACTGGACTATAAGCTACTTAAGGGCAAGAATCATATTTGTTCACACTCATATCCCAGCTACTTCACATAGTGGCTTGCACATAAAAGGAACACAAACTATTGCTTGAAGACACTTCCATCCCTCAACGCTTTTATTTGTTTCTTTTTTCCAAGGTAGACTTGCAGCGGATGCAGATTTACATAAACCTAACGTTGAAGTGTACCTTTAATTCCCTAAATGAATTTCACTTTAAATCTGCTGGGATATATTTGTCTGCACCTGACCAATTCTTCATTGATTAGCACATTAGTAGTTCATATTTACATGACTATGATCAACGTCATTAACATACACCTGATTCTGCCTAACTTTTAATACAACGTTACTGGCATAAATATCTGAACAACTATATCAAATCACCATAAAGAGCGGAAAGCTTTCAACTAAGTGTGTAACCAGATTGGATAATTAACATTCTAATTTAAGAGACTGGAATAAACATCTCCTTGGAATTGATTCAAGCTAGTCAAGCTGAAAGATAAAGCAGAAAAGAAAAACTGTTTGTGTTATAAGTATCTTGAAATGTTTTATTCTATTCTTTATTTCATTTAAAATTTCCATTGACCTGAAACACTTGCAGACTGGGAAGACACCAGTTTATGGTTCTACTGATTTTTTTAAACTACCAACTTTTGCAGAGAAAGTAACATAGATGTCCTTGCAAAAATCGGGACCTGTACATAGTCTTGATGTAAAGGCAAGGTGTCATATAAGGGGTAAGAGCATAGCCTCCAGAGCCAGACTGCCTGGACTGGGGTCCTGGCTCTGCCACATGCTATATAACCACCTCAGTTTTCTTCATCTGCGAAATGGGCAAAATATCATCTACCTTCCAGGGCTGTCATAGGAATAAAATGAGTTATCATATATAAAGCACTTGAAATGGTACCTGGCACATTTTGAACCATACACCTTCATGTGTTTAGGGTAGGAAGAAAGTCTGAACATAACTGCTTAGAGAAATCATCGGATGCTGTAGATGAGATCATCAGGTGTAGTAGGTTGCTAACTGTTGGGCACTGTCAGAATTGTTGCTCACAACACATCAGGAAGTTTCTAAAACTTCTCTAAAGATGTGTGCTGGTAAGAAGAGGTCGTTTATGGGATTTTATGAAGAACACAAAAGTGGCTTATTTTAGTAAAAATAAAATATGATTTGAGCTTTACATAGAAACAAATTCGGAAATCTCTGCAAATTACTCATGTTTTGACAATTCACTTATTGCCTTCCCTAATATTTAGAATTTTGCAGCATTCTTGCTGTCAAATTTTTAATAAATAAAGGTAAGCAATATTTGTTAAGATAAACCAAGTGTGTCTTGATTTTAAAAGAGATACTTGATTGCTTTCATAAATGTCAGTTGTGAAATGGTCTCATTATTAATTAGCTTGGAAGCCCTAGGCAAGATTTGAAATTTGCTCTCATATGATGACATTTTAAAATGAATTTTAAAAATGAGCTTATTAATTTTAACCAGTTAAACTAATGAGCCTGTTTTTAAAAATATTTACATGGTAACTTATTACAAATTCATTTCCATGTTGATAATTTTCCTTAAATTGAAGTGTAACCATCCACAAATACTCTTCAAATTTAGAATATTCATGTGGATATGTATGTTACTTTTTAAAATTCCTTTGGACTAGGAGCTAAGGTTTGTAAAGCTGATTTCTGCTTTGCCTCCAGAGTCCAAGAGATCCAAAATGGCTGCCTGTTGGCATCTAGGCCCCATCGTTGGTACAAGTGGCTGCTCACCAAACCTACTGTTTTTCTTCATCTTAGTATTCTGTGAGTGAACAAGGCTGGCTGGAAGCAAGATTAAGAAGTTGACAATTTGTCTAATTTTCCTTCTGTCCCTTTTACCACACTACCACTAGGAATCTAGATAATCACGCTCCCTATTTAAAGCTTCCTCTTCAGAAAAGACCTGAAAAAATATACTCACAGGAGTATAAATAATAAAATGGTAGTAAGTTTCCCCAAGGTCAAGGTCCCTTTGGTTTTGAAGACCCAGGAATGAAGTTCCAGATGTGGAATTCCAGGGATCGAGCACAGTCGAGTAGGTTTGGGGTGGGAAGCCTTCAGGGGACCATCACGTGGGCAAATGTGTGGTCTGCCTGCCATCCTGGCTCTAGCTCTTAGCTTCTTGCTCTGTTCATTCTTCTGAGTGGGCCTCCTCTTTCCCCTAGGCTAGATCTCATTCTTATTTTCAGAACGACTTGCCATGGCAAGTCAGAGGCTTTAAGCTTCTCCATTCCTGTCTTTCTTCCAGTGGGGATGTCTAAAGCTAAAGGCCTTTGTTTGTATCGTGATGAATTGAAACTAAGGGGTCTGGCTAGTCTAATGTTAGCATCATCCAGGCAAATCATACAGAAGTTAATTTTTCCATCATGGTCGAGGAGTTGCTTGAATTGTTTTGTTTCATTTCTCCAATCTATTTTTGTTTTTGCAGACAGCCTGAAGCCCATTTTATTGCATCAGCCTACCAACGCACAATGATCTCACTTGACAGGCACATCAGTCCAATTTGTCTCTCAGCAGGGTAGGAGGGATCATCTCTCCCTGCCTTTGCGTACCCTCCTCAAAGTGGTGGGCTCTGTGGAAGAGGATGACCATCCTACTTACATGAGTCCTGCTCTTTAGAAAGGGGTGCAAGGGCAGCTGTGATCCTCTCATGAGAACTTCCATGCAAGCTCTCAAGGCCTGTTTATCTTAATTTTAGGAATGGCAAGTCTTTAGATGAGACAGTGGAGCCATAATTTCTCAAGGGAGCAGAAAAAGACTGCCCCGTAGGCCCTACTTCCCATCCTGACCATGAGCTTGACAAGTTAGATGTCACACAGTGCCACAGGCCTCAAAGAACAGGAATGCGATATACTTTTTACATTTCTCTCGCCTCAGTTCTGGGGCTGGGGCCTCAGTTTCCAGGCTGAAAAACAGTCTCTAAAAGTGAAGAGACGGTTGTTAATTTTACTTCCCACCTCAGGGTTATATATCAATGCAATTTAGTCTTCCTTGTACTCTTGTCTCTAGGTAGAACCTTGTCTGAACTAAACTTTTTTGGCTATGTAAAAATCAAAGTTTAAACTGAACATGAATTTAAGGAGCTTTATCTTTGATTATTACTAATCTTGATTCACAGAAAGAACAACTGAGTTTGAAAGGTCTGATTTCTTAGAACCCGTCATGTTCTTTATAAATTTAATTAAAGTTTCTTTTTTTTCTTTAAAGATTGGCACCTGAGCTAACATCTGTTGCCAATCTTCTTTTTTTTTTTTCTCTCTCTTTTTCTCCCCAAAGCCCCCGAGTACATGGTTGTAGATTCTAGTTGTAGGTCCTTCTGGTTGTGCTGTGTGGGATGCCACCTCAGCACGGCCTGATGAGTGGTGCTAGGTCCGCTCCCAGGATCCCAACTGGAGAAACCCAGGCTGCTGAAGCAGAGTGCGCGAACTTAACCACTCGGCCGGGGCCAGCCCCCTAACTAAAGGTTCTTAACTTTATTGTGGATGATGACATTTTCCCCTCCACTAGAGGGAAAACTAAGTTTACGACACGGACTTCCTTTAGTCAGAACCAAAAATTGAGGTATGAAGTGTGGTTCTTATTTCCTTTATTAAATGTAGCTGGTTCTTTTCTAATCCTCTGAGGGGCAGAAAAGGCCATTGGATTTATTATATCATGCCTCACAAAGGTAGATTGGTCATGTTTAAAGTTTAGATATGTGAAATAAAATCGAGACTGGAACAGTGTGAGTAAGCAAAACAAATGAAAGGTAAACCATTTACACACAATTCAATACTCTTTCTTCCCTCCAGGTATTGCAAATCACCTATACTGTTTTTATAATTCAGTTGAGCTTCTTTATGAATCAAATGAGGTGGCTAGAAAAAAAGTCTGACCCTTTCACATGGTTCTATGATTCTAACCTATTAGAAATTCCTTACCTCGACACGTTCCTTGTATATTAAACATACGTTATAGCAATATTTTTGCCGCACTCTCCATTGTTTAACTCAGCAGGTGATTTTGAGTAAGGCTGCAAGTCATTTTCTAAGATTCCTTTTCCCAATAGGAAAAGTAGTAGACTTGTTTGCAGCTCAATCATTTGCCCTACCTAGTCATTTTGCTTTCAGTCCTGCTGTAGTCAGTGTGCATATACTTGATCATATATGAATGTTTGGGTGAGCGTATCAAAGTGGTAGGAGATATGGTTTATTTTCAAGTACCTTACGCTATAGTTTTATGCAGGGATGATATTTAAAATACATAACAATTAGTAAAGCATAGGCACTAACCAATTAGAATGGAAGTCCTTGATATGGGTTGGGTCCTGCAGGTTTCCTTCTTAACCAAGTATTAACCCTTTAGTTCTTGAAATGTGGGAGGTCTGGGGAATCCTGAGAGAAGGGGCTGGTACACGGGTGGGAATTATGGGGGATTTTGACTCAGAGCTGCAACTATTGACCAATGTGTATGGAAGTATTTCAATATTGGATCAAAAGTAAAAAGCAGTGTGGGTGTGGGTGCCCTAAAATATAAGGAATGTATGTACTATATCTTATTGATATTTCGAAGAAAGGTACTGCATGTATTTTAGAGGTGCTAGTAATAATGTGTTCAATAAAATAATTATAAGCCTTAAAATATGAGGGTAATTTGGCAGCTTTTTATGCATTGGATTCAAAAGATGTACTATATTCATTTTATGAAATCTAAGGTACTTTAGTTCTGATTTTATGAAATCTAAGGACCTTAGAATAAGTTTAGACTAATTCACTTAACTCATCCATGAATCAGAGGACCATGGTCACTGTCTCCCACAGTTAGTGACAATGGTGAGCCTTGAAGCTAGGACTCAGGCTTCACCTCTTTCTTCTACACCTCAGGACTTCTCCCTTTGCCTAAGAGCAGCTATGGAAACAGCAGGTGTGAGGTCAGCGGATTGGCTCTTCCAAACAACAAAAAAAGGGATATGAAAAGCTTGGTATCCTGGCATTCACTAAGCACCTAAAATATATTCTTGCAGAAATAAAAAACAAACGCAAGGAGCTAGCCAATGGCATTAGCAGTTAAGTTCTTCAGCTCCCCTAAGGCACCCTGGGGTTTGCCAGTTTGGATCCCTGGCCTGGACCTACACACCACTCATCGAGCCATGTTGTGGCAGCATCCCACATACAAAATAGAAGAAGACTGACACAGATGTTAGCTCAGGGACAATCTTCCTCACCAAAAACAACAACAACAAAAAAACCAAAAGCAAAACAACTTCCTTCATGAAGGTAAATATGCAGAACAGGGGGAATATGTAACCATACCAACTGGGTTTGGATCCCAACTCTCCTCTCTACCTGTTCTGTGATCTAAGGCAAGTTACTTAACTTCCTATGCCTCAGTTTCCTGGGGTAGGATAATAAGGCCTACATCACTGTGTGAGGATGATATTAATATATATGTAAAGCACTTAGGAAGTATCTGACACACAGCAAAGTTTGCTATTACTATTGATCCTAGTTTTATGCACGCTGCTAGATATCAATAAGGCACCCACCCCTACAACACACCCTATTAAGTAGATTCTGGGGGGACACAGAAACAGGCCCACCCGACAGTACAGATGAGCCACAACATGGACATTAAGTGAGTGCCAGGAAGCAGAGTAATGAAGCAAAGAGGTGTCCAGAGCCACCCTGTACAAAAAGTATGGGTTGTGAATTGCTTCGTAAGAGGGGAGGAGACAATTTAGGCGGCAGGTATGCTGTAAAGGAATGGGAACAAGAATAAGCGCGACGTAGGCAGGAGTCCATGGAATCCCTTGGCTGGATTGGGAGTTTTGGCTGTTGGGTGTTAAGGAATAATCAATGAATGAAGCAGTAGGAGGTGCTGGAAAACCTTGGAAAGTTTCCAAAAGCCTCAAGAATTCCTCTAAACGCGTGACATGCTTTTTGGACTCAACTTTTTCTTTTAGGCTTGGAAGGCTCACAGGAATCGCGCTTTAGAATAAATGGGGCCGCCTTAGAATAAATGCGGCCGGGGCGGGAGGGCGGATGGGGGGGGGGGTGTGAGAGACTATGCAAAAGACCTCGCACTTAGCCCTAAATAAATATCAGTTCCCTTTTTGCTCTATGAGTCTGAAGGTTTACTTTAACAAAGCCGAGGGGTTAAGTTAACGTAGAGAGTTTAACTCGTGTACATATAAACATCCTGACTTACCAATTTGAAACCTGGCTAAAGCAAAAGACCTTCCATTACTCACCCGCCTTCCCAGGGCCGCAGCAACTGACTAGCAAAGCCGGGAGGGAAGGCGACCGGGTAAAGGGAGCTGCACGCATGCGTTAGAAGCCGCCCAACTCCCCCGCGGCGTCCTTTCTTGGAACAAAACTAGCGCCGAGCCTCGGAGCTCCGCAATTTGCGTAGACTCGAATTTCCTATTACCCCGACTGCCTGTGTGAAACCCGTGAGTGGTGCAGTTCCCCTACGCAAGTTACGTTATCCGAAGTGAATGGCTGGGTGGTGCTATACGCCCAGAGCGTAGCACCCATAGGCGGACGGGGTGCGGCTGCGCAGGGACCTGAGAGGGCCTTGTACGCCGCTAGCGTAGTGTGGTGTCTGACGTGCGGGCCTCCGCGACGCAGTTAGCGCAGCCGGCTTTGGTGAATACACGATTTGGTGCAGCCGGGGTTTGGTACCGAGCGGAGAGGAGATGCACACGGCACTCGAGTGTGAGGTAACTATAAAACCCCGATTTGTTTACATTCCCTCCCCCAGAACCGGCCCCGTGCGCGGCGGAGCCTGCGAGTCCCGGGACGGCGGGGGGGTGGAAAGGGAGACAAGTACCGGGAGTCGGGGCTCGGTCCTTCCCGGCTCCGGGCGCTGCGCTGCCCGCGCTGCTGCAGGCGGCGGCGGCGGCGGCGAGTCGGAGCGGAGCGCGTGGTGGGCTGCGCGTGGGCGCCGCGGCTCCTCGTGTGCGCTCCGGGCTGCCGCGGGCTGGCCAGCCGGCAGCCTCCTCCCCGCGTGCGGGGCCCGGCGCCAGCCTCCGCCGCCTGCCGAGGCCGGGGCGCCGCGCGGGTTGCGGGGGAGCGAG
>NW_025798627.1:4048439-4103287 GCF_021613505.1 Equus quagga | reverse complement strand
CCGAGGCCGGGGCGCCGCGCGGGGAGCGGGGGAGCGAGCGCCGGGCGGGCGGCGGCGGTTGGGGGGCTGCGCGCGGGCGGCCCAGGGGCTGAGGGCCGCGTCGCCGCGGAGGCGGGGACCCTGGGGCCGGAGGGTGGGAGGATCCGCGGTCGGGTCTGGAGGAGCGGCGGCGCGGAGCCCCCGGGTTCTCCCGCTGCCGCCCTCCTCTGCCGTCTCCCGCGGGCTCGGGCACCCCGGGATGCAGCCTTGTGCTGTTCCGGCCCCGGGAGCCTAACGGCCGGCGCCGCCTCCGCTCCCGCCGTCCTGGGCCTCGTGGGGCTGCTTGTCTCCCCGCCCAACCGAAAAGCGCAGGCGGGGGAGTAGCACGCCAGCCTCCTGGGGTCCCCGGAGCGGGGGCCGGGGCGGCGGCCGGAGGGGCTGGGAGGTGCCCGCACCGCAGCCGGGCTTTGTTCTGAACGCCGTCGGCCGGGGGCGGCGGGGCCCGGCTGCGGAGGGCCGGGGGAACCTCCGCACCTCTCCTCGCTCCCCGGGCCTGGGGGGCTGCCGTACCCCCGGCTGCTCCCCCGGGACCCCCGGCCCGGCTGCGGGGGCGGCGCGGGTGCGCGCGCCGTGACGTCGGAGGGCTTCCTGTGCTGCCGTGGGCGTGCTCACGTGGGAGCCTGGCCCGGGGCCGTCTCTGCGGGCCAGCACGAGGGCATCGCGCGGAGCCGCGGGCCGCGCTGGGGACGGTCGTGCGCTCAAGCCCCTGTCCAAGTGAAAAAGAGTGACATTAAAGCACATAATTCCAAAAAAAAAAAAAAATGATGGTAGGTTCTACTGTCTCTTTTAACGTTTCATGTAAACGTTTCATGTAACGTTTCACGTCTTTTACGCCTCTGAGTGTCATGGTTTTATCTTGGAACTGAGTCATTGTTGATGGAGCAACACTCGCATGTGACGGGTTTGCGTTTTGTCTTTTGTTTTTGGATGCGTGTCTCAATTCTACATAAGAACGAGCAACTAATATACAGGAAGAGCTGGAGATAGAGAATGTAGTTGATTGTACTAGTGCAATTGAAAGCCTTAAGCCAAGACTTGTGTAGTACTGTTTGATATTAGGACTTCCTGTTCTACAAATTTTGAGTACCTTATGAATCAGTCCCTTGTTCTAACCCTTGGAGGTCCGCACCAGACAACCCACATGCCTACACGTGCTGAATATTCTGGTAGGGAGAGAAAGACACAGACACTATCAGTGATGTACTGGTGGGACTTTAATTTTTTGTGTGTGGTGAGCCTCAGAATGATGATTCTAAATGTGTGAAATACATAGAATTACAACAGAAACTAATTATATTGAAATATAATTGTCAAAAATATTAAATGTTATGATAGAGTAATCCATGCTTTGGTAGAGCATTAAATATCAAGAGTAGTGGCAGGTCTAATAATGGCTAATTTCAAACTAGTGAGCACTGTAAATGACTTTAAAGAAAGGAATTTGAATGATTTCTAATTACATCAGGTACTGCGTATTATTGTGATTTTTGCTTACATTTGTAACTGAAGGAATAACTAAATAGAGATTATAGCTAAGGTATATCTTTCTTCCCTCTCCAAATTCACCGACCTTCTGAATTCTGTAGAGTCCCCTGAGTAAGAACGCCTGTGCAAGAATGACTTTGATGCTACTTTAAAAGAAGTGGTAGGGAAGATTTCTCTCATGGGGTGACATCAATAATATATTGCACAATAACCTGCACTTGTTCTTCCTGTTACCAATTTCTATTCCACCAACGTAGTTTAAAAGCTAACACTGCTCTTGCCCTTTGTTGAGCACCTGATATGAAGTACTTTGAGGAGGCCTCCAGTTTAGTGTGCAAGCACTACTCTAGGGCTTTTTTTTTTTTTTAACTGACTTATGGAGAATGTAGGATATAGGTATTATAGCTAAGGCAATTATTCAACAATGGGAATTTTTTATTATTGAGGTCACATTGGTTTATAACTATATAAATCTCAGGTGTACAGTGTATTTTTGACTGCTGTGTAGATAGCATCGTGTTCACCACCCAAAGTCTAATTGCCATCTGTCTCCATATACATCTGCCCCTTTACCCCTTTAGGGAGTGCTTTTAATAAAAAGAGTGTACCTTGCTGCTGTTCTGTCCCCCCCACCTCTCCTCTACCCCTAGTATTGGAAAGAATTGAGGGCTTAGGAGTGAGACTTAAAGTGCAAAACCAGGACTCATTATTACCTAGTTTGGGCACCCTGAGCAAGTTGCTTTATCTTAATCTTTTATCTGTGACTTGAAGTCCTAGGAAACTTTACCTCATGGCTTTATTGTGACCATTGAATGACATAATGAACCAAAGGGCTACAGGTACTTAATTCATTTTACCTTTTCTACACACAGACGTTTCAATTTTTCATCAGTGGTTGAGGGACTGCTTTCTGTCTCTTCTTTCCCCCTGGTTGTTGATCACCCCCAGAATGAGGGTTAATGGTGTCTACTGGGCCTTTGCTCAGATTATCCTGTTGTTCTGTTACTCATATGTGATAAACCGTAGAATTTTTTCTGCCTCTCTTGCATTTTTTAACTCTTAATAATTATAATGTACATCTTGTTTTCCATGCCAGACTAAGTTTCTTGAGCAGAACATATTCCACAGCTTTTTGTCACATAATGCTCGTAACACATTTTCAATGAATGTGCAAAGCTTGGTGGTTAAGCTCCTTAATCAAGTTTAAAATGTTAATTGAGTGAAACAAAACTTAAATTTAGCATCAACCCAAGGAAATACTTTGGATAGAAATGCCAGCCCTTGTCTGTGCAGTGCGTACTTCAAAAATGGAAATGCCATGGGTTTTGGTTTATATCAAAAGGACGTGATCACTAGTGCGTTTTAAACTGATGTTCACAATAGCAAAAGAAGGTACACAGTAGAAAGTGGAAAAGAAGTGTAGGCAGTCAAAACAGAAAGCTACATTTTTCTCTTTATAACAGAAGTTTTATAACCCTATAAAGTCATCTTTCATTAGAAGTGTAATTCTCATTCAAAATATACTAACTTTAGCTTAGAGTTTACGGGTGAAGGCGTGCTCAGTCTGTCCCGACGGTTTGATGCTGCCCCCTAGTGTTTGAATCCCCTGGAAGTTTCCTTGAGTTTAGCTTCACCTTCCCTTCCCCTTTTCCTGAAACAAGATCTATTTAAATGACAGATTATTTACTGCTACAGATCTGGTCTACCCTGGGATTTCCGCCAGCTGGTTAGCTGGCGTGGACATGGTCATTTTGAATTGGTTGACTTCGATTGTTTTAAGCCCCTAGTTTTCCCAATCGCGAGTGAGTGTTAGGTGGAGATAGAACTGTGTAACAGCGGGTTTCCTTGCAAGAGTATATGTGGGATTTTTCAAAACAGGAAGAGGGATATGTGTTAAAAGTGTATCTTTGTAGTTGGCTTTGTATGTGAATAACAGCAATTCATTTAATCTGGGCTTCTCTTTGTTTTAAAGAGTGATAGAAAATTTGTTTTCTGGCTTAATTTACTTCCATGTAACTTTATTGCCTCAACTGTACTGAAAATAAAATTCGAAAATGTTAAAATCGCATGGTGAGCTTTTTTTAGGTTCAAGTTTATTTCGAACTATGACTTTTTCTTAAAGACTGGCACCGAGCTAACAATTGTTGCCAATCTTCTTTTTCTTTTTCTGCTTTTTCTCCCCAAATCCCCCCAGTACACAGTTACATATTTTTTAGTTATGGGTCCTTCTAGCTGTGGCATGTGGGACGCCGCCTCACATGGCCTGATGAGCACCATGTCCACGCCCAGGATGTGAACTAGCAAAACCCTGGGCCGCCCGAGAGGAGCGCTCGAACTTAACCACTCGGCCACGCGGCTGGCCCTCAACTATGACCTTTATAGAATGACTTTGGAAAGTAGCCTCAGGGAACTTTAATAACCACAAGATTTCCTGTTGTCATTTACGTAAACTCTGAGGTTTCAAATTATACCAGTTATCAATATTCCAAACAACTTTTTTCCTTTTCGTTATTTTCTGTTCATAAATTCTGTGAGTGGGCTACACAATGACTTTTAGGTTTTTCCAAAATAAGTAACATTCTCAATAAAAATTTACCACAATCTGAATGTTCAAAAATATGTTCAGTAAGTATGCAGGCAATTTACAACTGACAGTGTACAATTTTAAATAACAATAGCATATTATTTTCAGCTGCTTATGAGATACACTTAATGTCCAGACATGTTAAAACAGAACACAGTAATTTATTGTCTTATCACGTAAGTAACTGTCAAATTCTATTTTTCTATTCTATCAGAACAAGGGGTGCCGGCCCGATGGCGCAGCGGTTAAGTGCGCACGTTCCACTTCGCGGCAGCTCGGGGTTCACCGGTTCGGGTCCCGGGTGTGGACATGGCACTGCTTGGCATGCCATGCTGTGATAGGCATCCCACATATAAAGTAGAGGAAGATGGGCACGATGTTAGCTCAGGGCCAGGCTTCCTCAGCAAAAAAGAGGTGGACTGGCAGTAGTTAGCTCAGGGCTAATCTTCCTCAAAAAAAAAAAAGAACAAGGGTTTTTTTGGTTGCTACATATAAGGATTGGATATTTAATAGATTTTCCTTTTTTTAAAGATTTTATTTTTTCCTTTTTCTCCCCAAAGCCCCCCGGTACATAGTTGTATATTCTTCGTTGTGGGTCCTTCTAGTTGTGGCATGTGGGACGCTGCCTCAGCGTGGTTTGATGAGCAGTGCCATGTCCGCGCCCAGGATTCGAACCAACGAAACACTGGGCCGGCTGCAGTGGAGCGCGCGAACTTAACCACTCGGCCACGGGGCCAGCCCCTAATAGATTTTTAATAGTAAATTTTTCATGGTAAAAGATCTTAGACTGAGGTAGTGGTCCTGGTGACAGTTTTGTAAGGATAAGGATAAATTATAAAATCTTGTTCAAGTAGTGTTTATTTTCACTAAGAGTGAGTGGTAGATGATTTTATAATTACCTAATTTTATATTTTAAAATTACTCATTATATTGTTGATATTTTACTGCTTAAAGAGAGGGAGGTATCAGATAATACTTACCCTGCTATTAACATTTCTAGCAGCCATGTTTACCCTATGTGCCCTACTTTTGAGGACCATCCATTCCATTTAGAAGAGGTTTTTGGGGATTAGAAAGGTGAATCAGAATGTTGTAGGAATTATCCTTATCTTATTAATATAGTAAGATTATGTACTTTCGTAAGACCAGAAGTGTTGTTGTAAGAATGACTGTGAGCTATGTATGAAAAAGTTATTTTTAATCCTCTAGTAATTATCTAAGACTTGTCAGTCAGTGATCATTTTAGTTTTTAGATTTATTTTCATTCATATAGGAAGTAGAAAATCTAAGTCGCTGTCAGTTCTTGTAACAAGATCACAAAGATAGACATCCCACTCTATTTAATGTCTGTGAATAAAAAGAAACCAATTCAGGTGTGTCCTCACACCTCTAAACTTTTTTCTGAATTCACTTTATATATTCTTTGAATTTTTGAGTTTTAAAATAATGGTTTCTGGGGCTGGCCCTGTGGCCGAGTGGTTAAGTTCGCGCACTCCACTGCAGACGGCCCGGTGTTTTGTTGGTTCGAATTCTGGGCGTGGACATGGCACTGCTCATCAAACCACGCTGAGGCAGCATCCCACATGCCACAACTAGAAGGAGCCACAACTAAAAATACACAACTATGTACTGGGGGACTTTGGAGAGAAAAAAGGAAAAAATAAAATCTTTAAAAAAAAAAATAATGGTTTCTCCTACATTTGTCTGCTGAATTGGTAGTTTTTCAAAAATGTATAGATTGTCAGGGGTCAGCACACTATGGCCCACGGGCCAAATCAGCCTGCTTTTGTAAATTAAGTATTACTAGAACACAGCCTCCTGGTTCGTTTATGTATTTGTATATGGCTGCTTTTGTGCCATAATGGCAGTATTGAGTAGTTGCCATAGAGACTGTACTGCCAAAAAACCTAAAATATTAACTGTCTGGCCCTTTTGAGTCTGCCAACCCCTGGATCCTGCTCTCAATCTTCTATCATTATTTGACAGGTTGCTGTTATTTAAAATACATTTTCCTAGAACCCATATGAGTAAAATATTTTAGTAGAAAAGCGTTCAGTCAAATGTCAATTCCTAGGTGGTAACGTGAGTTCTCAGGTGTTCTTCACCTAAATAGTGCAGAAGCGTCTCATCTCTCCTGCTCCCTGTTTTCTCTCTGTAGGAGGAGTAGCCCCCTTCTTATGCTTGCAGTTGGAATGGCGAGCCCTTGGCCTTTAACCTAACTTGCACATTGTTTCTACTTGTGTAGCATTTCTCACTTGAGCTTCCCTAAGTCAAAAGGTGATTGTGTCTTCCTTGTACCTCCTTCAGAGCAGAAGATGCTTCATATTTATTTTCAAACCTTCTCTCTGCCTCTGTCTCCTTTCCTCCGCCTCTTTCCCCTCTCCTCCCACTCCAGTGCAGGGTTGCATGTTGAGGGGCCTGTGAACAGACGTTTGGCTATAATAGCTCTCAGTGTGCCCTGCTGAAGATGAGTCGTTACTTTATTCTCTTCACCTGTGGGGAAGTGTACTGTACACTCTGTTATAGAGGAGCATAGCTTCTTGATGGAGGGAGCTAGGGAAAGAATGATTTATACAATAATTTATGACTTGTTATCACATTGCAAAACAGTAAGATCAGTAAAACAATCTAATGTTAGGAAAACATGTAGTTATAATGCAGTATTTAATTATTACATAATTATGTATAAAATGACATATAACAAAATAGAGAATGATTAGATTTGTGTATCATATATACTATATATACCGTAAAGCAATGAAATCATGTTTTCTATTCCCATGGATCTTTTTTAGTGTAGAATTTCAGCTTTGGAACATACTTTTTAAAGATTTTTGTTGTAAATTAGGATACTCTTAGTTTTTTTTAAATAAAGTGAATAATTTATATATAACCAGTGTAAGTAAAGTGTTTATTTTCAAGAAAATAATTATACCAATTTAAAAAAACTGAAGAAATCAGAAAGGTACACTCAAATCAAATCACTGAAAGAGATTTTGAGGAAATATGTTCTTTAAATTCACTGTAAATATAACATCATATAATACATAATTTATAATTTATAGAACAAATGTTAAAGCTTTTTCTGTGGTGGTTTTTGCCTAAATACAAATACTTGAAAGTTTTATTGAGGCTAAAATATAAACTTTCTTAGTTAACAGATAAGTATGTAAGAGTCTTATTAGTTCAGTGGATGCTTCTATTTTCCCTAAAAAAGAAATGAATGTTAGGGGTCATGTTAATTTTAATTACGGCTTTTTTTTAAAGAAAAAAAGACATAAAATATATAGAGAAAAAACTTTTTAAATTTAGAAAACAGAAGAAATTGCAAAAAAATTTGTAGGTTTTATTGCATGTCCATGAACACATCTATATACAAAAGGGGAGGCATTAATCAAAATAAAAAGGCACTGGACAGAACTGAAGATGTTTTTTGCAGAAAATAGGACCAAGTCATGTTATGTAAAAGCTCATATATGTTGATGAAAATATTGAGACACCAGGAATAATTTTAAAAGTATAAATAAAAATAAGGCAAGATCTTTAACTTATTCCAAAATTAGTAATATGAGGTACTAATGAGAATGCTGTGACCATGCTGCTGGTGGCAGTATAACCGAACTTAATTTCTCTAGAAACCAGTTTGGAAGTATGTAACGAGACCTGAAAAGTGTTAAAATTTTTGTAGCCTTCTTGGAATTATCCAAGTAAGTAACCAAAAATAATAGCACAAGTTGGAATTAAAATGATTGCATATTGTGATTAAAACCCTACAAACAAATGCTTGTGAAAATCTTAAGACTGTAAGTAATTCATTGTCTTCCACATGTGACATAATGTGATTTTTGTTTAACAAAAACTTTTAAGATTTATAATTGCTGACTTGAGTTTTTTCAATCAAAGTTATACATGAATGTAATTTAAAGAATTAAAGTTCTGTAAAGTTTTCAGGGGAAAGAAAAAAATCAGTTCCTCATCTTCCTTCTTTGATATACTTCTGCCCAGCGAGACAAAGAACTCTTTAGTTCCTTTTGCTGATTGTTCTGCCATTAGTTGCCATGTATCCAACATGTGCGTTATTTCTTGTTGATTTTCAATTTTAGTCATTATCTGTTTAACGGAAGATGAGGATTTAGCACTTTTCCCACCTCTCCATGTACCTTCCCATTTCCCATATTCCAGTTTCTCAGTACAAAATTATATTGTAATTTTGGTTTAGAACAGTATTGAGTGTTATACTTTTATGACTGTAAGTGTTATTTACAACTGAGCCATTGTAATAAACTGTTATGTTTCCTTTCCTGCGCAGCTTTCTTTTTTCTGGCATTAATAATTTTAGTTTTTCTCTTTTTTTCTGTGCCTATATATGACAAAATTTGCCCCAGCTCTGTGTATCTGAATGTAGCTCTGTAAAAAAAGGAATGTGCCCTAAGAACACTATGTTTACAGAAGAATTTATGTAGTTTTCTTATATATTGGGCATTCTTAAACTTGCTAATAAAGATGGATTGATAATTGATAATGAAATCGATAGTTTGCTAGTAAAAGGTAAGTAGCTTTGACATTTGAATTACACTTTTGTAAGATTCTTCTAAATGGCAAAACTAAACCATTTCACTTCATTCAACAAATAAGAGGACCTTGATGGCTTAAAATAACTATAAGGACAGCTAAAATTAATCAAAGCTTTCCTGGTAGGGAAGAAGTAGCCTGTGTTGTCTGCGGTATCAAAAAATGTTAATGTTGTAAAAAGATTACCCTGGATATTCTGATTTTTTTTTTTCCCTGACCTCATGGAAAGAAAGATTTATTTTAACTGGCAGTGTTTATGAATGGCAAGCTGGTGCAAAATCAGGAGCGTGTAACAGTGACAAGAGGCTGAAAATGGAAAACACAAGGGAAAGAGTGAAGATGGATGGAGTGATAAAGTTTGAAGCAGTGGCAGTAGCTCTTAGAATGAAGGCACCTGCGGGTCATGATGAGTCAGAAGAGAACACAGCTCTGTAGGTGGAAGGGAGAAGGCATGTGTGTCTAATTCAGGTCCTACGGTTAGCTCTCTGTCTTTGTGATGTATGTTGTGGAGATTTCTATGCTTTTGCAGTGGAAAGAGATTGAAGCCTATTTACTGAAAGGGTAGCTAAAATCGTAAACGTTTTGGTAGCTTCAGAAGGCATCACAGTATTTTGTGACTGATAAAGGCAGCCCAGCTAGTACATTTACTAATCTTAGACGTTCTTTGTATTCACAAGCAGCAGAACAGACACAGGAACATCATAGGTGGTTTTCTACGATATGGTTCAAGCTGCCTGTAATGAAAGCTTGTAATGCAGACATTTCAGATAGTTGTTTTGCATTTAATGAGAAAATGGAGGTTTGTCCATGAGTGTTTAGAATACAATAAAGATGGATTTGATGTGTTGTTGCTTGATTTGGTACATTAAATAAAGGCTCAGATGTTTATACTCTCCTAAAAAAAAAAGTTAATGAAACAGGAGCAGCACTGAATTATGCCCAAGTTCAGTTAGCATGCAGCTACTATTTTGATATGAATGAGTCTCAGTGGAAGTATTAGAGACTGTCTGAATTGTCCTTGTTTTGGGGGAAGAGCTACATTGGCATTCCAAGCTGAGACTATGGCATTAGTAGATTAGATAGCTGGTGAAGTGGGGAAATGAAAAAGCAGACCTTGAAGCTTTAAGAGGATTTTGTGGTCCCTGCTGAGGACTCATTACTGAAATAATTTTATGCTTTGAAAAGTTTTGTGATGTCAATGAAACTGGTATGCCGTGGTGGTTTTTTCTAACTTCTCGAATACTAGTGAATTGGATGCCTCCTGCAGTCTAGAGTTGGTCTTGGATGTACGAATGCTGCACAGGCTCTTGGAATATTTTTGAAAGCATTCTTTCAAAGGAGTCAAAGGGACTTTTTCTCCCTGGTTCTACACTTTGTGGAAGTTAAGTGAAAGGTGTATAATACCGCGTCTAATAGTGCTAACACCTTAGGTTAGTACACTTAGTTGCTTTGCAAAGCAGTTTCATATACGTTATTCCATCAATGGATAAGTGTAGGTGCTGTTTCCCCTGTTTTGCAGAAAGGAAACGGACAGTGCTGGGATGATCTAGAGAAGAAGGTTTCTGACTCCTGGTACCTATACAGAATGCTGAATTCAGTGGATATATCAGAAATGGAATTTAAAATGGGTCCAATTTATATTCCTATTAATAGCTTTCACTTAAATAACATTTAAACATTACAAATAAAATGGAAAAACGTGTAAACCTTTTACCACTTAAAAAAGTACACGTCTTATTTTCTTTGGTTCTCATAATTACTGTGAAATAGAACAGGGATTAATAGCCCTGCTTTAGAAGTGGGAATAAGGCTTAAAGAGGTTCAGTGACTTGGCAAACCCCTCACAGCTAGTGAGTGGGATCTTGGACCCCTAGACTAGTGTTTCTTCAGTATGCAGGCAGTCTCACTGCTTCTCAGTCGTTTTGTGTGCACTGCTGTTGAATCACAGAGGAAACTAAGTTGATATCTGACTACCCGTTCCTGTCAATATGGATAAAGATTGATGAGGGCACTCAGTGATACAAATACCAGTTGTGTTTATGTGATTCAGGATATAAATTAAACTAATTTCTACCGTTATTTGAAGTCCTGTAATGAAATCTTTAAAAAAAATGAAATCCTTTATGAAATTAGGATACTATGTACATTTATTAAATGGATTTTCACATTGTTTACTTAGGCCTGGATCTATAATCCAGGTTGAGGGTTTTAGTGATTTCTCTTTTCGTTTCTACCTCATTGATCTTCAAAATACCAATCTGGAACGTTGAAATGGCTAGTTTTAAAACCTAAGCAATGTATAGTATTTTTTTCTATAATTATTAGTTTGAATATCTTTTCTATAATTATTAGTTTGAAATATTAATTTGAATATATGTAATGTTGTTTAATGACCAGGACATGGTCTGAAAAACGTATCGTTAGGTGATTTCGTCATGTGAACATTACAGTGTGCACTTACGCAAACATAATGGTATCACCTACTACACACCTGGGCTTTATGGTCCTAATTTTGGGACCACTGTCGTATATGCAGCCCCTCATTGACTGGAATGTTATGTGGTGAATGACTGTATATATGTATATATATTGTGTGTGTGTGTGTACGTATGTACGAGACAGACAGAAACAGAATTAAAATACAGATAGTAACTTTTGGTTCTTTCAGTTGGTCTTCAGTTTCTTTTAAAAAAATACCCCTTTGAGTAAAAGTCTAGTTTTTTTTTAATTGAATGAGTTGAATAGATTACACACAGTATGAAGTTAGCTGGCCTCTTCAGTAACAAGAACCTAGTGCTGGAAATGGAATTGTTTTAGTGTTTATCAGTCACTTTTTTTTAAAGATTTTATTTTTTTCCTTTTTCTCCCCAAAGCCCCCCAGTACATAGTTGTATATTCTTCGTTGTGGGTCCTTCTAGTTGTGGCATGTGGGACGCCACCTTAGCGTGGTTTGATGAGCGGTTCCACATCCGCACCCAGGATTCGAACCAACGAAACACTGGGCCGCCTGCAGCGGAGCGCGCGAACTTAACCACTCGGCCATGGGGCCAGCCCCTATCAGTCACTTTTCTTATTTCAAGCAATCATTTTGTTAAATAATCTGATGATATTCTTATTGACTTTTTTTTATGTTGACTGTAAGTATTAGAGACAATTTCTTTTTTCCTTTAAAAATGTTTTGGATAGGTTACTTTAGTAATTATCTCAAAGTAAAGAGCCCTTGACTTTCAAGTGAGGGCTGTGCCACAAACTTAAAATATCACCTTAATCATACTGTATACCTTCTCTGGGTCTTACTTTATATACAGAAATCTAAGAGTGTTTAGCTAGATATATTGAACAATCTTTTCATCTTAAACTTTCTCTGATTCTGTTATGTTCATCTGTATGAAATAAAGATAATATTTTTCTTTAGACAAAATATCAAAGGATCTGTAATGTTAGCAATTAGTGTATATTTCTGATTTTGTTCTTGGTACAAGTGTTTAATTTTATTTATTTAAAAATTTAAAAATTTGTAATTTGGCATTTCCATAGGAAAGACTACAACAGAAAGCATGTAATTAAAGATGTTTGTAAGCACCTAAAGAAGAACTTGCTACGGAGAATATCAACCCCAATTACTTCGATTTAAGGATCTAGTTAACCAAATTTTCTCTTAAGTATAATCCTATATTTTGTCATGCAAGATCTTTGGTTACCAATGATAACTTTTTTTCTTTCTGGCTAAAAAAATGGATTTTCTACCATGGTGCTTTTAAGAGTGCTTGCGAAAACTGGGGAAATTAGAATAAGGTCTGTATTTTAGTTAATAGTATTATATAAATACAGTTTCCTTGTTTTGAAAATGCACTATGATTATGTAAAATGTTATTGGGGAAAATTGAGTAAAGAGTGCGTGGAAACTCTGAACTATTTTTATAACTTCTTGTGAATCTTAGTTTAAAATAAAAAGTTAAAAAAATAAATTCCTCTTTGGGGATGATTAAATATGGGTCTATTTCTAGAAGCTGCATGTTACTGAATTTACTAATTGAGGGTTGAAATATATGTGCTTCACATAGGGATTAGAAATCGTTTTGTTTGAAATATGACATGCCCTCAGAAAAGTACTCAAATGTTAAGTGTAAGCCTTGACACATTTTCATGAATTGAACAAATCCATTTAACCAGCACCCACGTGAAGAAATAAAACATGAATAGCAACCCAGAATTCCCCTCATGATTCTTCCCGGTCACTTCCCGTACCAGAGTATAACCACTATTCTCACTAAATATTTAGTTCTGATGTTAATGTTAAAATATTAGTGAATCTCATTTTTTCTTTGCATCCAAAGCAAAATATTTGTTTCAGAAATAGTATAATTCACTAGCACAATGATTAAATTACTTAACTGTAAATTAACCCGACCCTTACTGTAGAAATTATACAATGATAGAATACTTTAACTTTTAACTGTGATGATATACTGGAAATCAATAATAAAAGATGAAATTAAATGTGTAGTGACAACTGCTAGCTATTTTCCAGAATCCATTCTTCCTTTTTTGTGTAGTCAGTTTATACATAGATGTCTGTAGCACCCAGAAGTCTTAGGTAAATAACTCAATATGTATTGCTGAATTAAAAAAAATATTCAGTTATAAAACATTCTTAATGCACAAAGCTTGGAAAATTCCAGAACACAAGAGACAATAGACTGTGTTGGCCAGGGCAAAGCTGAGTCCTATAAAGGCCAGTTTTGCGGTTGAGTGGTATATGGACTTAGGCAACATTTCCCCCATTCCTGTCTCTACCCTGAAGATCCTCCTTGTCCTGTGCATAGAAAAGAATCCTTAATTTTCATAGAATGCTTGGGAAATATCCTAAGTTGTTCATGAGACTGTATTTCCCAGTCTCCTTATAGCTGATTGAGGCCATGTGACTAATTTCTTGCCAATGGAATGTGACGAGTGATACATGCAACCTCTGCTTCATTTGTTGCTTCAGAAGAAATTTCTGAACCTAGACTTCCCTTCTTTCTGTTTTACCACTAGCTGGAGTAGCACTGGGTAAGGCTGATGTGTCGCAGAATGACTGGAGCAGAGCTGCTCGCAGACCTGGAGCAGTCACCTTGGACTATTTTTGAGGGAGAAATAGCTTGTTTCTTAAGCCGCAGCCCTTGGGGAGAGGTCTCTTTGCAATAGCTGCTTAGTCTATGCTAATACATGCTTCATTCAGATGATTCTTAAGCACACATTTGCTATAATGGTTCTAAAGTTGCAAAGTTTCTGAATGATTTACGTAAAAAAATAGTTAACACAAGTTTAATATTAACCTTGTGATGTCACTCATGTACTCGCATTCCTGTGATGCTCTCTTGAATATAAATAATTAGAGGACTCCAGATGTTTAGAATCTTGCAGTGAACAAATTGGGTACTGTACATTTAAAAAATAGAGGGGCCAGCCTGGTGGCATGGTAGTTAAGTTCACCCGCTCCGCTTCAGTGGCCCAGGGTTCGCAGGTTCAGATCCCAGGCATGGATCTAGCACCGCTCATCAAGCCACGCTGTGGTGGCATCCCACATAAAATAGAAGAAGATTGGCACAGCTTTTAGCTCAGTGACAATCTTCCTCAAGCAAAAAGAGGAAGATTGGCAACAGATGTTAACTCAGGGCCAATCTTCCTCACACACAAAAAAATAGAGACAAATGACTATGTAAAGCTCTTCAGACCACCCAGAGTTTTTGTGTTTCATGGAGTCATTCATTTGATGTTGCCTGATCAACGTATACTTATGTTTTATTTCCACCACTGGCACTTATGCATTTGACAGTAGGATAATGTGCACTGAAGAAACTGCAAGATATTTACATATCAGATGAATGGAGCAACATTCACTGAGAATGTCACCTTTCACTAGCCTCTTCTAGTGGAAAGCCCAAGGTAACCGCAGGGAGTGTAAAATTGTCCTCTCTCTACTTAATAGTGATTGTCTTAATTAGCCTTGCCTTTTCATCTTCATTAGTGTCCAAGTAAAATTGATATATTTTAAATGGTGACTTTATCAATGAGACTGTACAAGAAACTGAAGTGTTTGGATTACAAAACAAAATCTAAATGTAGTTTTGGAATTAAAATATTTTTTGGAGACTATTTTTTAAAAGTTTGAACTCACATATAATTCAACCTGATTTATTCAGGTAATCATAATATTCAGTTGACTAAAATATTTTAAATAAATGGAAGTGTTTGATAATTTATTTGTGTAGGTAGTGGTTCTCAACGTATCTTGCATCCGACTCGCTAGGAAGACAGGATAAAACATTGCTCAGCCCTACTGCCAGAGTTCCTAATGTAGTAGGTCTGGGTGGGGTGCAAGAATTTACGTTTCTAACAAGTTGCCAGGTAACTGAGATGCTGCTGTCACTGCTGCTGCTACAACTGCACTTTGATTAATCACTGGTAGAGGTTATGTGATGTCTTTTCATACTTGGAGAAAAGTACATAGAAGAATAGAACAACCACCAGCCTCCCATTATGCTGCTTGAACAAGTATTAAATGTTTCTTCACGTTGCTTCAGATCCCCTTCCTTTTAAAAACATAGAACACTGCAGATGCAGTTGAATATATACATTCCCTCCAGCCTCTGATTCCTCTCCTCTTCCTGAAAAGAAAACCACTCTCCAGAACGTGATCTCCCCCTGTTAGGCTCTTGCTACCTGTATATATGCCCCCAAAATAAAGTATTTTGCATGTTTTAAATTCCGTATAAATGACAGGACTTGTGACTTTTTGCTATTTATTTATTTTGAGGAAGATTAGCCCTGAGCTAACATCCACCGCCAATACTCCTCTATCTTGTATGTGGGATGCCTGCCACATCATCATAGCTTGATAATCGATGCATAGGTCTGTGCTCAGAATCTGAACTGGTGAGCTCTGGGCCGCCAAAACGGAGTGCACAAACTTAACCACTGCACCACCAGGCCAGTCCCACAATTTATTTTTTAAATTATGTTTCTGAGATTTGTGCATGTTATATATTCCTTCATAGTCATACATTTATAACTGCAGTTAATCTTTAATTGCAGAAATATGCCACATTTATTTTATCCATTCTTCCACTGATGGGCATATAGGTTTGTTGCAGGCACTATGGGATACGTAATCATCAGCCATTCCTCATCTACCTCCTTTTTCCTTGCTGTGTGACCCCCATGTTCTGTAAGTACTCCCTTTCCCGGATACGTAGGAAAGGTGGCTTCTTCCAGTCCCGAGGGGATGAGTGTGGCTTTGTCTAAGCTGATCGTGGTAATTTCTTCCTGTGCCAGTTGTTGGTTTTGGCGTTCGTATGTAGTATAGCCTCATCAAAAACATGAAAAGGGAAATCTGGAAGGGACTTTAGGGAAAGATTTTTTTCCTTGGATAAAGGGAGAGACATGAAGATAAATCTTCCACCTTTGGATTTGGTTGTGCAAGGATAGAATTGTGCCAACAGCAGTTTCTTGACCCTCTGAGGGGACAAATCTGAGGATGAGAGAGCTTGAGTTTTTGATAGGGTAATTGTCTTGGAACCGCCCATTTCTCCCAACTTCTTTTTATGTGAAATTTTCCTCCTTGTTTTAACCACTTTTAGTTGAGTGTTCTGCTGTTTGAACCAAAGCATCCTGTTACAAGGTGGTTAAATCAACAGTACTGCAATAAAGATTCTGAAGTTTGTTTCCTGTGCCTAAGTGTAAGAGTTTCTCTAGGATAAATAGATAGGAGTGGAATTTTCGGGCTATGGAATGTGTTCATATTTAGCTTTGGTAGATGTCAATTGCTTCCCAAAATGGTTGTACCAATATATTCCCACCAGCAGGGTAAGAGGGTGAGGTAGTTTCTGTTTCTCTACATTAGGTCTTTGCTTAACACCTGCTTTTGTCAGATAGTAATTTTTGCCTGTTACTGATTTGGTACCTCATCTAGATTGTTAGTAATCCTGTTGCTGCTCAACCAGCTGTCTTGTTTATGTCCTTTGTGTAGTTATCTATGTAATATTGGAGTTTTTTCTGAATTTATATATATATATGTTTTATATATTCTGGATACTGATTTTTTTTTTGTAAGATTTTATTTTTTTCTTTTTCTCCCCAAAGCCCCCCAGTACGTAGTTGTGTATTTTTAGTTGTGGGTCCTTCCAGTTGTGGCATGTGGGATGCTACCTCAGCATGGCTTGATGAACGGTACTGTGTCCGCACCCAGGATTCAAACTGGCGAAACCCTGGGCCACCAGAGCTGAGCATGCGAACTTAACCACTCGGCCACGGGGCCGGCCCCTGGATACTGATTGTTTACGTGCATCTTTTATCTATACGCATTGCCAATATCTTCCCGTGTATGGCTTGTCATAAGCTTTGTTTATGGTGTTCCTTTTTTTTTTTCTATTTTTTTCTCCCAAATCCCCCCAGTACGTGGTTGTATATTTTAGTTGTGGGTCCTTCTAGTTCTGGCATGTGGGACACCGTCTCACTGTGGCCTGATGAGCAGTGCCATGTCCGCGCCCAGGATCCAAACCGGCGAAACCCTGGGCCACCAAAGTGGAGTGCACAAACTTAACCACTCGGCCACAGGGCTGGCCCCTATGGTGTTCTTTATGGTAGGGCAATATTTAAAGAATTTAGTTTAATTAAACTAATCAAAACTTTTTCCTTTAACGTTTGTATTTTGTTTCTCTTATTTAAAAAAATATTTCCCTATCCTCAGGTCATGATATTCTTCTATATTTTCTTCTAAAACTTAAGAATTTTGCTTTTTATATTTAGATCTTTAATCCTCTTGGAATTGACTTTTGTGTATGGTGTGAGGAAGAACTATTTTCTCACAATCAATGTTACTGATTCTCTTTTTGAACTCTGTTCTGCTCCTCTGGTCTGTTTATCTGGCCCTGTGCCAGTTCTCTGTTAACTTTAGTTAGTGTAACTTTGTGAAAAGAAGTCTTTATCTCTTTGCTAAATCTTCTGAATTGTCTCGGTTGTCCTTGGATTTTTGCTCTTCTATATGAATTTTTGGATGAACTTGTATAGTCTCAATAAAAACAAATAGCTACCGGGATTTTGATTGACACTGAATTAAATTTGTTGTATACACTTGGGAAGACTACATATCTCGTCTATGTGAGTGATGTCTCTCTAGTTTTTGCAGTTCTTCTTTAATGTCCTTCAATAATGTCTTATAAATTTCTCCTTTTAATGGTCTTATTTTGTTTATTTCTAGAAACCTTATAATTTTTGTTTATAATTACATTTTCTAGTTGGTCTTTACTGGAGAAAATTTGATTTTAGAAAAACTTTTAAATTGAAATACAATATGTACAGAAAAATACACAGAGTATAAGTACAACAAATTATCACAAAAAAATTATACGTATTTGTATAACCAGTTTTCAAGTCAAGAAAGAGAACATTACTACACTTTGCAATCCCAATTATTGCCTGCACTTTTCTTTTCAAAAAGTAATCATTATTTTGGTTTAGTTTTGCTCGTTTTAAACTTGATATAAATAGAAATATACACTGTACAGAATCATACAATATTTCTTTAGTGTTATATTTTGCTCATGTAGTACTTATAGAGATTCATTTGTGTTAATGTGTGAAGTCATAATTTTCATTCCTGTGTAGTATTCCATTGTTAGATAATTTTGTTTTATTTGTCCATTCTGCTGTTGATAAACATTTGGCCTTTTTCCTGTTTTGAACTATGATGAATGATGATCAGGTGAATTTTCATGTTCGTGTCTTTTGGTGTTCCGGTACGTGCATTTCTGTTGAGCGTATACCCCAAAGTAGAATTGCTTTGTGAGTGGATATGCTTACGTTCAACTTCTGGCAGATCCTGCCAAACAGTTTTCCAAAGGATACCAATCATACATACCAATCAGCAGTGTATGCAAGTTCCAGTTGACCCCGTATTTTTGCCTACATCTTTTATATTTTATTTATTCTGCTTGGTATATAGTATTATCTAATTGTGATTTAATTTACATTTCTCTGATGACTATTGAGGTTGTGAATCTTTTCATATGCTACTTGGTAATTTGACTATCCTCTTATGAAGTGCCTATTCAAATTTCCTGCCCATTTTTCTATGGAGTTGTCTCATACTTTTCATACTGATTTGTAGAAATTCCTTATATATTATTGACTGGTAACCTTGTGGTAATCTTCTCCCAATCTGTGGCTTGCCCTTTTAGTCTCTTAATTATATCTCTTGATGAACAGAAATTTCTTAATTTTTTTTTTTTTTCCTTTTTCTCCCCAAAGCCCCCCAGTACATAGTTGTGTATTCTTCGTTGTGGGTTCCTCTAGTTGTGGCATGTGGGACGCTGCCTCAGCGTGGTCTGACGAGCAGTGCCATGTCTGCGCCCAGGATTCGAACCGTTGAAACACTGGGCTGCCTGCAGCGGAGCGCGCGAACTTAACCACTCGGCCACGGGGCCAGCCCCAGAAATTTCTTAATTTTAATGTACTGTACTTGATCAGCCTTTCCTTTAATGCTGTTTGTGTCTTATCTTGAAGGTCTTGAAGCTGGTCTTCCAAATAAATCTTCTCCAGCTGCACTTTCCAGTATAGTAGCCAGTAACCACACGTGACTATTAAGCACTTGAAATATGGCTAGTCTGAATTAAGATGTTCTGTAAGTGTAAAATACATGCCAGATTTCAAAGACATAATATTAAAAAAGAACATAAAAATTGCATTAACAATTTTTATATTGATAACATGTTGAAATGATAATATTTGGGATATAGTAGGTTAGGTAAAATATAGTATGAAAATGACTCTCACCTGTTTATTCTAGAAAACCTTAAAATTGCATAATTGACATGTTATATCTCTGTATTGTAGAAACATGCTGTCCAATGGAACTTTCTGTAATTATGGATGTGTTCTGTTATCTACACTGTCCCGTTATAGTGGCCATGAACTACACGTGGCTGTTGAGCATTTAAAATGTAGCAGTGGTGACTGAGAAGCTGAATTTTTAATTTAATTGCAGTTTACATTTAAGTAGCCACATGTGGTTAGTGGCTACCATAGTGGACAGCATGTTTCTGGACACAATTGCTTTAATATTTATTGTTTTAGATTTAGGTTTACAATCCATCGGTAATTGATTTTTATATATGGTGTGAGGTGGGGGGTCAAGTTTTATTTATTTTTTCTTGTGTATGGAAATCTAGTTGACCAAACACCAAGGAACAGGGAATCTTTCCTATGTTTAGACGCTGTGTTTTGTTTCTTGGGTATATTTGTTTGTTCTTTACACAAAATACCACGCTATCTTTAGTAACTGGTAGAGTAACTGTTCCTATCCTGTTCCTCAGGAGTGTCTTGGCCATTCTTGGCCCTTTCTGTTTCCACATAAATATTAAAAATACCTCATCAGTTTTCACAAAATTACTTCTGGAGTTTTGATTGATTTTACATTGGATCTATATCTCATCCAGTCATGAACATGATATAGCCTTCTGTTTATTTAGGTCTTTCATTTCTCTGAATAATAGTTAATCCTTTTTTTATGTAAAGGTCTCACACATCTTTTGTTAGATTTATTCCTAACTATTTGCTGCTATAAATGATACTGTTTTCTAATTTCATTTTCTAACTATTGCTGGTGTATAGAAATACAGTTGATTTTAAGTTATTGTCCTTATATCCAGCAACTGTACTAAATTAACTTATTCTTATAGATTCTTTTGGATTTTCTTCATAAGCAATCTTGCCATTCGTGAATAATGATAGTTTCCTTTCTTTTTGATTCTTACACATTTTATCATTTTAATTAATCTTCTTACCTTATTGCACTAACCAGGACCTTACGAGCAGGGATCTGCAAACTTTTTTTGTAAAGGACCAGATAGAAAAGGAGCCAACAATTCCTGTATAAATGCATAGGCTCATCAGTGTTGTGCTTAAAGGGGGTCAGAGTAGTCTTGTAGATAAGTCTTGAGCAATTTGTATTTATTCAAAGGACTGTACACAATTTTGATAAATTAAAAGGGGTCATTTTTCTACGGTATTGGAGAAGGAAAGAATGATTTATAACCATGAAAGAAATGGAGTAAAGCATTTGCCTAATGGATTGGCAACTGCTGGGGAATTTATGATCATTTTGAATGTGCCTAAGTATAAACTAATGCTTGCCTCTCTTTTTAAATCCCTTTAGGAAAAATAGAAATGAAGGTACATATGCACACAAAATTTTGCCTCATTTGTTTGCTGACATTTATTTTCCATCATTGCAACCATTGCCATGAAGAACATGACCATGGTTCTGAAGAGCATCACAGACACCATCGTGGAATGACAGAATCGGAGTCAAGCAAATTTTCAGTGCTGTATGCTGAAAATGAAAAAAAATATTATATTGAAAAACTTTTTGATCGTTATGGTGAAAATGGAAGATTATCCTTTTTTGGTCTGGAGAAACTTTTAACAAACTTGGGCCTTGGAGAGATAAAAGTAGTTGAGATTAATCATGAGGATCTTGGCCACGATCATGTTTCTCATTTAGATATTTTGGCAGTTCAAGAGGGAAGGCATTTTCACTCACATAACCACCAGCATTCCCATAATCATTTAAATTCAGAAAATCAAACTGTGACCAGTATATCAACAAAAAGAAACCACAAGTGTGATCCAGAGAAAGAGACAATTGAAGTATCTGTCAAATCTGATGATAAACATATGCATGACCGTAATCATCGCTTATGTCATCACCATTGTTTGCATCATCACCTCGATCATAACACTACTCGCCATTTTCCTAATGTTTCCATTACTCACGGTGAGCGTGGGGAGCCTGGCCATGAACCTTCAACAGAGACCAATAAAACACAGGAACAATCTGAAAGTAAGCTACCAAAAGGAAAGAGAAAGAAAAATAGGAAGAAAAGCACTGAAAATTCTGAGGTTATTACACCAGGTTTTCCCCCTAACCGTGATCAGGGTGAACAATATGAGCATAATCGGGTCCACAAACCTGATCGCGCACATAACCCAGGCCATTCTCATGTGCGTCTTCCAGAACATAATGGTCATGATCCTGGTCATGGACACCAAGATCTTGATCCTGACAATGAAGGGGAACTTCGACATACTAGAAAGCGAGAAGCACCACATGTTAAAAAAAGTGCAATTTATTCAGCTGCTAGTCACAAAGATCATAATGAAGATGACCGTCAGCATGAGGTAAGTATAAAAAGATAGCTGCAAACAGAGAAGTAACAGTGGACTGGACTGGTCAATCATATCCAAACTTCTTTCCAGATAATGTTCGCTAACAAAATACATTAAGGAATCAAAATCAGATCTAAGATTTTTATCTGAATTTTCGCTTGCATTATTTGTTTTCAAGTTTGCATCCCTCAAATCTAAGTGTTTAAAAGTTGTTAGAAAATATATCAGTTATTTTCTTTCCTTATTTTACTGTCTTGCTTATGACTTGTTTTGACTCCCCAAGGTAGTTTTCATGTTGTTACTGTTAGCTGGTTTCTAGATATTTGAGAATTAAAGCCTTTTTTGTTCAACCTTTCCTTTTGGAAAGTGACTAGACAGTTTCTTTTTGTTTTAGGAAGATTAGCCCTGACCTAAGATCTGCCGCCAATCCTCCTCTTTTTGCTGAGGAAGACTGGCCCTGAGCTAACATCCGTGCCCATCTTCCTCTACTTTATATGTGGGACGCCTACCACAGCATGGGGTGCCATGCCGTGCCGTGTCCGCACCCGGGATCTGAACCGGTTAACTCTGGGCTGCCAAAGTGGAACCCTCAAACTTAACTGCTGCACCATCAGGCCGGCCCTGACAGTTTCTTTTTCATAATTATTAACTTAATGAATTAACTGTGGAATGGTTCCCAGTCATTGGTCTAGCTCCAAAGTCTGGTATTCTGCACATACAGTAGGTTAGTTTTCTGTCAGGTTATGATAGGGCCTGTTTGCTCGTGGAGTTAGTCTTTTCTCATGCCTTTGGCAGGTTTAGGATGAATGCAAAAAGATATAATAATAAGGAACTCCAATAGTAGTGGGATTGTGCATTTTCTAAATTTTCATGCTCTTTTAAATGCTTTCACATTTGGTTGGTTCCTTCTTGATTTTTTTTTTAAACTGTTCACCTTAAACACATTTATTTTTGTTTCGTTAAAGGTATATCAACACCGTTGTTTATTCTAATTTTTAGCAGTCTTTAAAGTTTAGAAAAAATTATTGACGTTTTTGTTCATACGGATGAAAAGCAGCACCATCTAATGTGGAAAATGACCTCACCCTTTGCTGTTTCTGTCTCTGTTATTGAAGTATGTTTTGCATCTAAGTAAATATCTTTGTTTCTTCCCTAGATAAATCATCAGATATTTGGTTCTTAACAGTTATAAATACTGATTTTAAAATAACTTATATTTAAAATCTTAAGTCTACTTTTAAGGAAATATATTCATTTATTACTATGGATAATATCCTAGAATCTTTTGTTGATAATATCTGGATATTATCATTAATGTTACTCTCTGTATCAGACTGGGGTCTGCATCATAGACCTGTTGTTTTGTATCCTCACAGGTCTGATGCATATTGGGAATTTTCTCAGGATTTCTGGAGATGTTCTGTGCATTGGATAGGATGGTACCTCATGTTCAGACCTAAGAATTGTCTGTCTGTTTGTATATTTTGATTTGGTTTTTCGGACCATAGATAAAATCATAATCAGGTAGCAGTTCAGTAAACAAGAATGCAACCAGCATTGATATGTGTGAAGAAGAGGCAGTACAGTCTTCTTTGCGTTAATTTTAGATGTTTGTTTTCACTATGTGATAGGTCCAAACTTGTTTGCTGTTGTTTTGTTGTATTTTATACTTAAAGTACCAGTGGATGAAGCTGCCTTTTTTTCGTCTTCTGGTTTTAGCACTGGGATAGAATTCTTCAATATGATATTCTTTCGGGGTGCCTTAGGCAGTAAAAATGTCTATATTATGGCATATTTTAATATAAAGTTATTGAAGTACTCTGTTTAACACTATTTCACAAATAAGAATCTTGAATGATTGATGATTGTACTTTGACCGGGGAAGTGATTTTTCTCCTCACCCCTTAAGAATCTTGGAAATGTAACTGTGAGTTACTCTTATCAATGGCAGAAAGTCATTATCTTTCATGTGTTGGAGTGGAAAATGGTTAAAATCCATAAAACGTCTTCAGTAATCAAGTTGAATGTATTCCTATCGTAAATTTCTATCAGAAAGCTTTATTTGTAATACATATCTGTGTATTACAGATTATTTTTAAATGATATTTAGAATATTTTTTATTATATAGTAATTTATTTTTCTACTTAACCTTCTTAAAGTACTCTTTTTACTTAATTTGTTTTATCACTTTCCTTGCAGTGTTTGAACGTCACTCAGTTGTTAAAATACTATGGTCACGGTGCCAACTCTCCGATCTCACCGGATCTATTTACATACCTTTGCCCTGCTTTGTTATATCAAATTGACAGCAGACTTTGTATTGAGCATTTTGACAAACTTTTAGTTGAAGATTTAAATAAGGATAAAAATCTGGTTCCTGAAGATAAGACAAATATAGGGGCATCAGGTAAGAAAGACTTAAGTTTTTTCTCCTCAAAATAGTCTCTTTGTATATTTATTTTTTAATGTAGTTGAATTGGAGAGTAATTCTAAATTACTGCCTTCCTTTTGGTGACTTTCAATATGTTTTAATGAGGTTTAGATATGTGTGCTTAAAAAAGATCAGGGGAAGACGGGAGGCACAGTAACATTTACTTATCTCTTCTGGCATTACAGAGGGATGTTTTGCTATGGATAGAGAACTAGAATAAAAAGAAAGTACAGGTTTGTGATAAATAGATCCTTCTTGATGGGCAAGTGTTGATAATGGGGCCTGTAATTTAAGTTATTTGGTGTTATAATTACTTAACATTTAACAGAGTTGAGGGCCTCTTGCAAAAAGCTAAGATTATGAAGTTTTTAAGGAAGTAAAAAGGGAAGTCTGTGGTTAAACTCTAGGAACGTCTCAGAAATGCCGGTGATTGGCACATGAACTTCGTCATGGGCACATCTAGAGAGCTTCAACTAAGGTAAAACCAAAACTATTTTTAAGCTTCTCTCCAGGCACATGGCATCCAGTTGGCTAGTTAGCTCCACCTTGATGTTCGTGGGTATCTCCCACTTAATATTTTTCAAAACTTCTACTCCACATAAAGTTTTTACCTCTTGTTCACTCCCAAATGCTGTTAAGTTCATTCTTTGAGAAAATCTGAAAATCTTTGGCTTTTTTTCTCTTAGGTTTTTTGTTTTTGTTTCTCTTTTTCCCTTGTATAATCAATTGTCAAGTCCAGTTGAGTCTTCTCGTAAGTATCTTCTAGCTCCATCCACTCTGTCATAACTTTAATTCAGGTCCTTCTTGGTTCTTTACTGAATAGTTGAAATAACTCATAATCTTCCCTGCTTGTGTTCCTGTCCCCTTTGTAGGTCATCCTTAGCACTTAAGCTCGATTTATCTTTCTAAAATGGCAAATGAGATTCTGTGACAGGGTTTTTTCTTTTTAGTGATAGTTAAGAGTTTGGTTAATACATATTTTTATTTTATTAACAAATACATATTGCAGTCACTGTTTTAAAATCAATTTGTTTACTCCTCACAATAGTCCTGTGAGGTGGAGAATGTTATCTAATAACTTTCCCGGGGGTCTCAGAGCTGGTAAGTGATAGCGCTAGGATCAAACTAGGAAGTTTAAGCATTTTGCTATTTGTGTGCTAAGTCTTTTATATGCATTTTTTTCATTAAATTGTAACAATAATCTATTAAATTATTACATGAAAGAGCTGTTATATGATTCTTGTTTTTAAAGATAAGGAAGCTGAGGTATAGAAAAGTTTAGTAATTTGCACACAGTTCCCAGGCCTAATAAATGATAGAGCCCACCAACCCTAAGGTTTTCTCATAAATCCTCTGGGCGATTAATGACCATGCTATTATCTTCCAAATTTAGTTAATTCTGGTGTCACCTTTATGGTTTTTCCCATTTTTCTTTACACTATTTAATGTTTTTCATTAACTGTCTAATATTTTTCTTTATATCTTTTATATTATAAGCAATAATATCTATGAGAAAATGGATTTGGTGTGATGTTCTAGTTATATTTTTTCTCGTATGTTTTAGGAAACCGCGTTATGCTATATTGTTCAAAGTTCAGAGTCATTCACTTGGCCCGTCAGACTTTCCAGAATATGACCCCTGCCTACCTACCTACCTTTCCATCCTTATCCTCCACCATTTATTTCTTTCCTCTCAGCTCTAACCATAATGAACTCCTGATAACAGATTATGCTGTTTTTCCCTCATTCCTCTCTGCCTTTTCACATTCTAAACCTCTCTACTTGACTGACTACTGTGATTCCGCAAAGATTCAGCTCAAGGATTAGCCCCTTTGGGGTAACTTACTGACTATCCTAGCCTTAATTAAGTCCACTTCCTTGACATCCTCTCGTGTCTCCATCATAGTACAGAGCTTAGGGGATCTTAATTATTGGATTAGTTATCTGTTTTTGTTGAACTTCAGTCGCCTAAAGGAAGTGACGGAGTCTTTCATCCCCTAGTGCCTAAGATAGAGGGTACCTTGGACAAAAAGTAAGAGCTCATATATTTATTGATTGAAAAAATCACTTGGTATTAGTCTATAAGCTTTCACTTACAACCCAGGAAAGACACTTGTTGAAAATGAGTCTTTGAAGATCATTTTATGAATATATCAATCAGCCTAGTGTAGTTTGATAATATGGTGGTCTTAGAATGGGTGGGATTTTCATGAACTTCATCATGTGTAAAATCATGATGAACGCAGTTCTGCTTGAAATGCCCCAAGTTGTAATGGTGCTTTTGCATAGTAAATAAAAGATGAAATTGAGAAGTATGAATAGGGGCTAAAAATGGAAGTCTGCAAGGTAAAAGATTGGAAGGGCAAAATTTTAAAATTTTTCATAGTGGAGGGATAGGGTGGACATATTTAAGAATATCACATTTCAGTATATAAGAATTTTATTTGGGATAGAGATGGTCCTTAAAGCTTTAAAGAGTACAAATAAAAGGAAGTGCTCTCAGCACATAACAAAGTAAGTCTCCCAGGTACCTACCTATTCTTGATTAATTTCTTTGCAATAGGAAAATAACTTTAGATAAATTAATCATAATAGCCCATATTTATTGGAACCTTACTATGTGTTCTAAACAGTTTTATAAGGTAAAGATATTTAATTTAAGATAGACACTTTTATTTACTTAAATTTGCTGAGGAAAGGAGGCTTTGAGAAGTTAAGTAACTTGCTCAAGGTCACGTAGCTGCCAGGTAGCAGAGCCATGATATGAACTAGAATATTCTCCATCTAAAGCCTGTAATCGTAACCACTAAGTTCTTCTCTTATGCTGAGCTCTACTGCTTCCTGCTAGAAGTTCTTAAGTATGCTTTGCTAGAATGTAAATGACAGGGAGATAAGGAGAGTATATTTAGTAATGTTTTGACAGACAATGTTGCATCTAGAATTCAAAAGACTTTTTTATTTCTAAGGCTTTTAAAAAATTTTAGTTCTTTATTTTCACATCAACTGGAGATTATGACTTAAAGTTATCTATGTTGTAATATTGACATACATAATGTGTATATTTTAACGAAGCTGTTGACAGATGCTTGACTATAGTAATATTGCAAATTACAGCTTATTCAATCTGATAAGCCTTAGAGGCAATTGCACTTGTTTTGAAAACAAATACATTACTAATAGTGAATATTGATTAGTTGTTTGCAGGTGGTTATTAGCAGTGTCAGAAATGAAGCTTAAATTAATTATGCCCTGATAGATGTTAATAACTGTTAGAGAGAATGCCCTGCTAGTAATTACTTTTAATGACTACTGCACCATTAAGAAAGGTTAACTTGTTGTGTATAAATCTCCCACAGTACACAGCTACTACCTCATTAACTGTTCAAAGACGGCTGTAAACCAAATATGCTGTATACTGTGCATGGTAGAAATGGTTTGTTTCCCGAGATTGGTTCATTTACTCATAGAGTTGACGCTCGCTTAAGGGGGGGGGGGGGGGGGGGGGGGGGGGGGGGGGGGGGGGGGGGGGGGTTGTGAAGAGGCCACTAAGCATTTTCTGCCAATTAAAATGCTGAAACAGTGTAGGAAACTGCCATCTTGCACATGCTTTGAACCACATTAATTAGAAAGTTTCCACAGATGAGCGCTTCTTTTTAAAAGAATGCTTTTTCTCCCTCGATAATGAGGAAGGGAGTTGGTGAATAACGAAAGCTTGGAGACCTTTAACGTTGTAAGCGACCTAATTTGCAGACTAAGGGAAGCTTATTTCAGACATTTAGCATTCTTTATTGCACATGGTATCTTGGGTGCAAATAAAGAAAACATTGCTAGTTCTATTTAATAGTTTGCATGTTGTTAGTTTGGTATAAGTTTTATAAAAGATGCCTTTTATTGTTTGTTGTTTTTTATTGCTATTTTGGGGGGTTTTTTTGCTTTATACCAAATTGTGATTGAAAAAATCAAAACAATTTTATTGCCTGAATTGCTTTCTTCTACACCTAGGAAATTACAATAGAATTTATGTAAGCTTAAATGTAAATGTTATTAATTCTAAAAATAAGTATTTAAATAGCATAGGAAAGTATTTTAAATACCATAAATTCAAGTCAACTTTACTTCTCATAGGTTGAAAGGATTCTAATTTTCCTTGACAAAGATTTACAAGTTGTTAGGAGAATGACTATTACTTAAATTTTTAGTGCTGGAAAACTAAGATTATTTTTAAAAATCAACAGTAAATCTGTATAAGAAAATGTTTATAATAACACACTTATGGGAATAGTAGGGCTGTTTTGCTAATGAAACAGTTGTGATGGAATGGTTGCAATCTGTAGAAAATATCTGGAAATTTTCTGATTTATCTGAAATGGGAAATGTAGCTCTTTGTCCCTTATTTCTTGGCACTGGCAAAAATAAGTGATAATTCATGTTAGATGAGACATAAATACTTTAATTAACCTTACTCTTAGATATATTTTTAGGTGACATTGAAATAAGTATAGGTATATTCTGAATAACTTCATGTAGATACAAGTTTGTTTTGTAGTAATCTTTTGTTCCTCTCCTTCTAATTAGCTCAAATTTTGAAAAATTGATTGCCATTTGGATTAATAATAATATATTCCTTCCTTCATGTTTAATTGTACTTATTTTTCTTATAGATCTTCTTTTATGTGAAGCCACCTTTATGAGGTAAATACATAAGTGATAAATAAATCACTTGGCCAATAATTCTCTTAAAATACTCTGATTTAGTGGAGAAAACTGCATTAAGAGAGGACTTTGGGTTTAGTTGTGACTTTGCCATCTTAGCTAGCTGTTTAACTTTTTTTAAATGGTAAAATATATGCAGTATAAAATTTGCCATTTTGGGGGCCGACCCCGTTGGCCGAGTGGTTAAACTTCTGCGTGCTCCACTTCAGCAGCCCAGGGTTCGCAGGTTCGGGTCCCAGGTGCAGATCTACACCACTCAGCCATGCTGTGGAGGCATCCCACATACAAAGCAGAGGAACATTGGCACAGATGTTAGCTCAGGGCTAATCTTCCTCAGGCAAAAAAAAAAAAAGAAGATTGACAACTGATATTATCTCAGAGCAAATATCCCTCATGGGCACACACAAAAAATTTGCCATTTTAACCATTGAGGTGTACATATCAATGTTATTTGTTACATTCACAATATTATGCAATCATCTCACTATCTATTTTTAAAACTTTTTTTATCACCCCAAATAGAAGGTGTGTAACTGTTAAGCAATAATTCCTCATTTTCCCCTACCTGAAGCCCCTGTAACCTCTAGCCTTCCTTTTTTCTCTATGAATTTGGCTATTCTAGATAGTTGATATAAGTAGAATCAGACAATATTTGTCTTTTTATTAATTATATTTATTTAATTTATATATTTGTCTGGTTTATTTCACTCAGCATAATGTTTTCAGGGTTCATCCACATTGTAGCATGTATCAGAACTTCATTCCTTTTTGGTATTAGCGTGATCGAGTGGATTCTGGCCTCTAGCGGCCCTGCGTACAGCAGAGCAGAGCCCTGCTCAGTTGTCTCGCGCCGTCTTCTCTCGCCTTCTGGCGCTGTGTTAGACAATGCTCCACTGCTATTCACAGGGGTTTCATGGTCAGATTTTTCACAAGTGGGTGGCCAAGTCCTTCCTCCTAGTCTGTCTTAGTCTGGAAACTCCACTGAAACTTGTCCACTGTGGGCGACCGTGCTGGTATTTGAAATACTAGTGGCATAGCTTTTGGTGTCACAGCAATATGCAGCCACCACAGTATGCCAACACACCGATGGGTAGTGTGGTTCTCTAATCAGGAAAGGAACCTAGGCCTTGGGGGTGAGAGCACCAAATATTAAACCACTAGACCATCAGGCCTGGCTCTTCGTTCCTTTTTATGGCTGAATAATATTCCATTGCGTCTATATTACCACGTTTTGTTACTCTTTTCATCCATGGATGGACACTTGGGTTGTTTTCACCTCTTGGCTATTGTGAATAATGCTGTAATGGACACGGGCATACAAGTATCTAAGTCTCAGCTTTCAGTCCTTTTGGGTATGTATCTACCTAGGAGTGGAATTCCTAAGTTATGTGCTGATCCTATTTTGCTTTTTGAGGAACTACCAAACTTTTTCTACAGTGGGTACACTATTTTATGTTCCTACCATCAATGTACAAGGGTTCCAGATTCTCCACATCTTTGCCAACATGTTTTTCTTTCTTTTTTTTTTCCCCATTCTAGTAGATGTGAAGTGTTATTATTTAACGTAGATGAAGACAGTTTGAGGAATACTAGTGTAGATTATTAAAGTCCTTTCTAGCTATATAGTATGACAATAGCTAGTATGTTGCCAGTTCAAATAGCTACTAGTAAGGAAGAAATTTAAAAAATTGTCTTTTTAATGGGGCAGAATACTTGACATCTTTGAAAATAGTTTTTCTAATTTCCAACTCTGTCGATCAAGACAATGTGTACACAGAGGAGTAATAAACTATTTTATAATAGTCCCAATTGTGCCCTCTGTTTTATGTACAAAAAATGTTACTGGAAGTTACAGGATCCTTTTTAGTCCTAGAATTGGTTATTTTTTTTAAATCAATTAAAAAATCGTTTGAAGGTAGCAAGCATACCATATGTATTTCCTCTAGTTGGTAAAATGGGAAAACTGTTTTAAAGAGTTAAATAAGATGTTCAAAGTTATATATCAATTATTTAATTTTAATCTAAAAGCAAAGTCTTTTTCTGATTCTTGGCTTTTCGTTGCTGTTTCTCAGTAGCCAATTTATTGCCAGTCATTTTACTATCTAACCAAAAACCCAAAAGCATTTGTATTTTTTTTAAAGTGTGTGTGTGTGTGTATGTATGTATGTATATGTCAACTTATTTTGGAGGGGCAACTGTCCAAGCTCAGTATAATACCATTTCTTAAACAACTTCAAGTGGTATCATTCACACTGTACTCTAAGTAAATGTCACTCCCTCAAAGATACAATGAGAATGGTGCTCTTGAAGTTGGGCAATGGTATGACCCTGGATTGATTTATGTAAGGCTTTCTCCTTTATGGGATTGTGATTTTTTTTGTATTTTCTGAATTTTAGATGTCAAATATGACAAATGCCAAAGATTTTCTGATCATAGTGGGCTTCTCTCTTTCAAACATTTCTTATTTCAGTTACTTGCTTTCTCACCTGGATGAGAAAGAGGTATAATTATCAGAGCTGATACATAAGAAATTGTCACTGGGAGTGTGTAATATGTGACATATACCCATTTGTGCACACATGAATTCATGCCCCTTTCACACAAACCTTCCCCCAACTACATGTGTAAGCACTTTGCTAATTCAGTGTGTCAATCTACCAGTGATTGGATTTCAGTTATAATGTATTTAGCTCACTTGTTTGCATGTTGGCAAATTGATTTTCACTGAATTCAATTTTGATTGTTTTGTCATTTGCTAACTTGGTTTTTGGCTTATTAACCAAAAGTCATTTGAGAGTATAAATCATCTCAGAACATTGCAAAATGTTTACGGCTTCGTAGACTCTTTCTTGGACTTTTCTTCGTATTCAAGATACCCTTAGCCAGAAGTTAATATGCTGAGACTTTTAGAAAGGAAATACATACCGAGAATAATGTTCATTTTCAGATATAATTTTTATGATTAGGAAATAGAATCGCATTTTTCTCAAGTCTTTACTGATTAGATTTGTATAAATATGCTTATAGGAATATTTATATGTTGGTTTAATAGGGTCTCATAATCTTATAAGCTCAAATTTTAAAATATGCATGTAGTGCTAAGATTTTTATTAGCTTGTTAAATTATATTGTATAAGTTGTTAATCATCTCAGATGTCCACTGTACAAATTAATGGTATTCTTTCTATGTTAAGATTTAGACATTTAATTTCTATTATAAATGTCTTAATAGGCAAATACAGAAATGAATGAATATGTATTTCTCAGTGTAAAATATAATGTAATACTAGAAAAAAGAATAAATCAGGTTAACAAGATTTACCCAACTAGATTTTGGCTAATGTGGATTTCAATTTAGTATCTTAACCTGGTTATAGGAATTTCTTGGCTATCAATTGAAACATAGGAATAAAATAAGAAATACTTTTATTGGGTAATTTTGGTGACTAATTCCAGTAAATGTTTGGCCAAAATAATTCTGATTAATAAGAATTTCTAATACTTATGAAAATTATCAAATTTGTATGGTGTTTTGGGTCTTGTGTGTAGTTTTGGCAGTCCTTATTCATATATATTTACATTAGTGAGTGTACATTTTTTTTTTCTACTACAGAGTCTCTTGGAATATGAATTACTGGCTTTTCTAATTAGCTTAGTGCTGTTTAAGTTCTAAATTGAAGTTGCTTTTAGATTGTTTTGAGATAAATTGCTCCTAGATTGGATTATTGCCAAACTAAGGAAAAATATATTTGGGGAGGGAGAGTTATATACTAATATATGAGACATTTTATTTCCAGGTTAACGTTTTTGTTACCAGCCTCAATTTGTCCCATTTAGTTATTATAGGTACTTTTTGTCTCTCTTTCCCACTAGTATGATTGGATCTTGAGAGCTGTGATGTTTTTGTTGGTTTGGTGGGCCAGTAACTATTGGCTCCCTGACTTTGTGTATACCTGTGGCCACTTAATAGTTATCTGTTAGATATGGGATAAAGCACAGAGCTTCCATTAGTAATAGGTGACCTGTTGTTTTCATTCTGTGAGCTAATTTAGCTAACGAGAATTAGCTAGGTAGTGTTAATGTTATTGGATGCTGTGACTAAAACACCCAATGGATAAACAATTTTATTGATAAAGTTCAGCATTTAGTGGGTCAATTAGTTTCATTTCCTTACCTATTCTTCTCTCTGTCTTTGAAAATTTTAAGTTATCTTGATGAGGAAATGCATTTTTCCTTTGTTCTCTTATCACAAGACTTAACATAAAGTCTCTCAGCAGATTTATAGTCCTGTTAGATTTGACTAGAAAAATAGCATTTTAGATTAAAAATTTGATAAAATTATCATTCAGTGGAATTTTCCATAGATAAATATTAAAATAAGCAGAGTTTTAAATCATAGCATTTCTATTTTGTTTTAGGTTATTAATAGAAAGTAATGTCACATTTTAAATGAAAGTGCCCCACCCCAGAACCACTGGCATTTATTTCTGGTATCTTACGCGCTTATGAATAGCCCAAATACACCTATGTTTCTCACAAGTCATACTGTGAAAATGTTCCTCTTGTGTTCTGATCCAGTTAAACTTATATAGTGAGATTAAAAAAAAGAAAGAAGGAAATTGTACAGAAAGCCAAATTGGAGGAAAGGGTGTTTGGAACTGGGGTATGAAGGAGAGATGATGTCAATGGAAAGAGGACTGAGTCATCCTTCGTAAAAATAAGAAATGAAATACAATAAAGCTACCAGTAATAAGCCTTTTTTGTATCTCGTGTGACTATTTTCATTTTGGGCTGATCTGTTGTTTCTTAAACTTTGTATTAGAAAGATTTACAGAGTATGGTACATAAGATACTTGGCTTCCTTTAATGCCCACAGGAGAGTTTTATAATTATATTCTCTAAATAAACAGTTTTATTGCTGTGGTTTTATCTTCAGCGATTGGTAAAATTTTATTTACAGTCTAGATGTTAAATGTGCATCACAGCCTGCAGTCATTTTAAGTCCGTGTTTCTAATAAGGTGGGCTACTGAAGATACCATTTATAACTTGCTCTGAGTTTCTTAATTCTTTCTGAAGTATTCGAGTTGGTTATATGGTGGTTTTGTTTTCAAACATGCAGTGCCAAAATATAAACCTTCTTAAAAAGCCTGGTCTGGGTAAGATAATCTATCTTCCGTGACTCAGTTATTTTATGTTTATTCTTCTTTGGAGCTTTTTTGGTTTATATTGTCATACTAATGTTGACTGTTAATTTCTTTCCTACAGCGTGGATTTGTGGTATCATTTCTATCACTGTCATTAGCCTGCTTTCCTTGCTAGGCGTGATCTTGGTCCCCATCATCAACCAAGGATGCTTCAAATTCCTTCTCACTTTCCTTGTTGCGCTAGCTGTAGGAACAATGAGTGGAGATGCCCTTCTTCATCTGCTGCCCCATGTAAGAAATCTTTTTAATCTTTAAAAGAACTAAAAATATGTAAGCTAAAAGGGTCCTTCATTAGCAAGCTGTAGCACACTAATATAATATTTGTGTTGTTTTATTTGCTTACAGGCTAAAATATTTTTCCATTTGTACAGTTTTAATAGCAATATTTTTTAGGTAAATTGAGTTGTTAGGTTTTAAAATGGCAACAAAGGCTGGTAATGTTAGTTTTCTTTCACCTGTCACAATGCATGCATATCAAATCACCACGATGTATACTTTAAATATCTTACAATTTTATGTCACTTATACCTCAGTAAAGCTGAAATTTTTTAAAACTTTGCTCCATTAGCATTTCTGAAAATGAATACTTAAAAAGTCAATGAGTGATCTATCTTTTCATCTGTGTGTATGAAAGAAAGCCTCTAGAAGTCTATGAGTCTTAGAAAGTTGTGCATCTAACCAGTGTGCCACAGGCATCGTAATTTGAGCAGGAGTAGGCGGACATACTTGGTTAACTCTTTTAGGTGTTTAGCTCTTTGCACAGGGGCCATTTATCTTTTCACCTGTCCACCAGTTGTCTTCTTCCATTCCGGGGCACTTCTAATGATCATAAGTAAGCCCACACTCCTAGTATCTTGCTTATCAACCTTTTTAAGTCTATCTGTTGCTCGTTAAGAGTATTTGATCCAGTGTTATTGTTTTTACTTCAAATTCTGAAAACAATGAGGCATTTTCTTTTCCAAATGTAAAATTACAGACTTTAATATTTTTTTCTATTCACACCATCACCCCTCTGCACTCTTGGTTGAGAATTCCAAATCTAGTATCTAGAACAGTATATGGTGTTGCCTTTTTAAGGAAAAAAAATGAATGAATGAATCATAAAACTGTGAATGTGAATTTTTTTATTAAGTTGATTCATTATGTTATTTCCCCCTTTTCCTACCCTTGCTTGCCCTTTCTACCAGCCGTGAGGAGTAGCAACAGTCCGTTTCAGAACTGGGCCTAATAAGAGCAGTTGAAGTGAGAACAATGTTTAAGTGCTATTAAACTTATTTTTCCCTTGAGAAGTGTTAACTGAGTAAAGTTATTACCTTTTTGAATGGTCTTCACTCCTTGGAGAGGTTTAGAAACCTCTTCTGTTGACCACTAGCAAATGGGGAGAGAATACAAACAAGTGTTACAAGGAAGGACAATATTTAAAGCTAATTTTCTAATTTTTAATTTCTCTAAGATTAATATTGTGAAACTTGTACATTTCACAATTAAATGTATGTACAAAAGGAAAGCTATTTTTTATTTTTGCCAAAGCTTTAAAATGTAGGAAATCACACACGTTTAAGTATACAGTTTGGCTAATGTACCACAGTATGTGCTGAGGTAGCACCTCATACTTCTTTGAAATAATTTATAAGGGAAGAATATTATAAAAATATAATCAGTTTAAGAAAAAATCAGATTACAGGGAGCCACAAGTGGTGACCTGCTGTTGAATTAGTTTGTTTTATTTTTACTAAATATTAGGCATTTATCTGGGTCGTGTTCAGTTCAATTTACAAAGGACTTGTCACTCTGTATTTTCTTACTGCTGGCTTGATTCTCTCACTGTGGTCCGTATCTTAACCCCTCTAGGCATTTGAGTGTGTGGTCTTATTTTAGAGTTACTCTGAAATGCAGTAGGATAGCAAAATTAAATGGAAGACTACTTAAGTTAAATAATATTTAGGGAGCACTTTAAAAAGTGAAAGGTAGTTTTTCTGTGTCCTCTAGGAGATTATAATCTCAAAATTTAAAATAGCATTTTAATTATTTAGAAGTGTTTCTTCTTATTATTAATAGTCTCAGGGTGGACATGATCACACTCATCAACATGCACATGGACACGGACATTCTCATGGACATGAATCTAAGAAGTTTTTGGAAGAATATGATGCTGTATTAAAAGGACTTGTTGCTCTAGGAGGCATTTACTTGTTATTTATCATTGAACACTGCATTCGAATGTTTAAGCACTACAAACAGCAAAGAGTAAGTAGTTTTTAATTGTTTATTTCATTTCTTAGATGTAAAACTCAAAGCAGAAACCATCGTTTTCTGGCCATCTGCTTTTCTTAGTTTTGGTGTTGGTGTATCTTAAATATCTGTCTTTTAATAGATAATCTTCAGAGGAAAAACTGCCTTTGATCTTTGCCATTATTTTGTCATTACATTTATTTTGGCATTTATAATCCAGCTGTATCAGTTTCAGTAAATTTGTCTTGTATCTTATTGACTTAAATAGGATAGAAAAAGTTATTGGCCAATTTGAGCTTATTATAAAAATGAAAAAATGTATGAATAGAAGCACATCCCAACAGCCTTCTCCGGTAATATTTTCAAGTATAGGTGGCTTTCATTGTCCTATTTTCTGATGAAAACATTTCCACAGAGCGCCTTTCTTTATCAGACATGCCTTGTCAGTGGTAGAAGTACTGGAGGTAAGAAGAATTTAGATTCAAGGGGCTTTGTAGGAAGAAAATAGAATGAAATGAAGGAAATGGTGATTCATCTCAGTAGTGATGAACCACTGAGGAGATGATGCTTGGACTATTGATTAAACTGCTTATCATGAACGTCTGTGTTTTAAGTCACATTTGTGAAAATACCTAAAAGAATTTTTCCTCCAAGAAATTAAGTTCAGGGCCACTACCATCCACTATGATTGACACCACCACCTCTCCCCTGCCCCCCGACCCCCGCAGTTCACATCTGTCTCCAAAGCCCTGTCTTGAATATATCTCACTAACATGTTTGTGATACTAACGCTGATTATCTTCAGTTTATTCTCTTTAAGTAATAAATCTAAAGAACATTTTTAGGAAGCTTTCCATAAAAAAAGAGTTAGAAAATTCAGACATTTTATTATTTAACTGCAAAAATTCAAAAAAAGAAGGAATCTTTTCTTTTTCTTCAAGAATACTGGATAGTCATGATCATAATATATACCGTCCACTTTTACGCTACAACTGTTATGCTATTTTTTTGGTATATATTTAGTTTGTATATGTATGTGTTTTGTACATATCCTCTTGAAACAAAATACAGTTTAGAACATATAAAGAGTGAACTGAACTGGAATTCAGGGGGAGTGAGCCTAGTCTTGCCCAGTCACAAACTAGCTGTGGGACTATGACTCCTTCCCCATGATTTCCAGTTGCTATCTAAACCTATGGGAAATAAATCCTACTTCTCATCTGTATTTTCATATCGTATTCCAAATAGTGTATTTAATTTTAATTGCCATAGTGTAGTCAGGACATAGTGTAGTCAGGACATCATCATATTTAATTCCCTCCAAAGGAGGAGTATCAAGATGGTGCAGCCAGTGGATTATTATCTGAGGGATGCTAAAGGAACTCGGGAGGATCAACTTAGAGAAAAGTGAAGGAAAATCTAACAGCATTTGGATTTTGAAGAGTTGTGTGGAAGGTTATGTGGATGGGGAAAGAGTAGAATATAGTGGAAGGGATGCCAAAGTAAAAGTGGCTGAAGGGAAATGAGTTAGCGAAGGAGATTGCTGCAGAGTAATTTAAAAGAGGTAATGGGGGGGGGCTGGCCCCGTGGCTGAGTGGTTAAGTTCGCGCGCTCCGCTGCAGGCGGCCCAGTGTTTCGTTGGTTCGAATCCTGGGCGTGGACATGGCACTGCTCATCAAACCACGCTGAGGCAGCATCCCACATGCCACAACTAGAAGGACCCACAACGAAGAATATACAACTATGTACTGGGGGGTGTTGGGGAGAAAAAGGAAAAAAAATAAAATCTTTAAAAAAAAAAAAAAACTTAAAAAAAAAAAAAGAGGTAATGGGGGCAAACTGGAGTCATGGTGTACAGAGGGGGAGGAGATGTGATGAAGAGAATTATTTAAATGAGAGCATTAATGAGAAGACTTCACAGTCAATTACATGAAAGAAATACAAGAATTTAGAGTCCCTCTGTGGGAGTGCCTAATTTAGGACACAATTACATATTGCAGAGTATAGAAAGAAGTTTTGAAATTGCTGTAAAGCCCTATTTTTCTTCAATTGTATGTACCTACTAACATTGAAGCAGCAAATATTAAGTATTCAATATGTACAAAATATTAGACACTGTATAACTTACAGATAAGTATAAAATGCAGTCCTTCAAGAGATAATTCAAAATTAAAAAGTTTTGTTTTGCTTTTTTAGTTTGTTTTTTTTTTTTTCGGTTTATTTGGTGAGGAAGATTGGCCCTGAGCTAACGTTTGTGTTAATCTTCCTCTATTTTGTATGATGCCACCATAGCATGGCTTGATAAACACTGTATATGTCCTTGCCCAGGATCTGAACCTGTGAACCCTGGGCCACCAAAGCAGAGTGTGCACACTTAACCATACGCCACTGGGCTGGCCCCTCTGTTTTTCGTAATTTAATCTTGAAGTCATTTGGAACCTAAACTTACTGGCAAAATTAAATCCATTTATTTTTGTAAAGTAAACTAATGTAGGAAAATAGAGTCCCCAGAACATTGCAGCTTTTTTGTAAATTTGAAATTGTGGGAAGTAAAAAACTGAAAGGAACACCTTCGGCAGAGGCATGCTCTAAATCTAATAGTAAGGAATTCTTCAAGTATATCAAAGAAAGGAATCTGGGCAGACACATTAGTGCATCTCCTCTCTGATAAATAGGACAGTAAGTAACCTAAGATGAAAAAGTGTAATGCATTTTTTGCAGAAAGGGAATTAGTGATACTTGAGTAGAACAGACATTTGACTGTCTGCACAGAAGGATCCTTTATTGGAAGGAAGCTTTCAGAACATAAGTTAAATAATATACCAGATGCTGACCAGATTCAGCAAGTTGGGTCTTTGAGGATAATGATTTGACAAGCTCTTGGCAAAGTGGACAATCAGACCCAAAGCCATTAAACAAAATCCCAGCTGGTGTTCACACTTTCTTCTTTACTCTCTCTGTTCATCTCATTGACTTGGGTACTGCTGTTGGCTCCTCCTCCTCCCTCTTTTCCCTTCTTTAACTCATGACTGCTGTTTTGTTTCCTCTTTTTAGGATGTCTCCATATTAGTTTCTTTTGAACATTTTCTGTTTCCCACCGTTTCTGTTATCTATTGCTAAAGCAGAACAACCCGAAACTTAATGGCTTACATCAACAATTTATTATTTCTCTTAATTCTGTCAGTAATTTAGGTGGGATTCAGCTGGGCACTTCTTTTGCTCCACTTGGCATCAGCTAGAGTCACTCATGCCACCACATTCAAACCCAGCCGGCATGAGTTGGCCTGGGCAGGGCAGAGCTGGAAGGTCCAAGAATGCTTCGCTCTACGTCTGCATCTTGGTCCTCCTCCACATGGCCTCTCTTCAGAGTCCAGACTGAGCTTCTTCATAGCATAGTGGCTAGCTTTCCTGAGGAAAAGCAAAAGGTGCCAGCCTCTTTGAGAGTAGTCCCAGAATTGGCACAGCATCGCTTCTGTTGCATTCTGTTGCTCAAAGCAAGTCAAAAGGCCATCCAAAATTCGGGGCAGGGGATAGACTCCACTTCCTTAGGGGTGGAGAAGAATGCTCATCCAGGGAGGGAGGAAATTGAAGGTGGCCATCTTGGAGCCTCTATCACACACTCCACCTGCCAGAACAAGCTTATTTACACAGCGGTTAGAAAACTCAGACATCTGAGACGTAGTTCACAGCCACCAACTAGAAGATGCTCTGCCAGTCAGTAAGCGTCTCCCAGAGGACACTGACCTTTGCTTTCACCCTGTTCTAATGTACTTGCTTATTTGATCTCTTACGTTAGCATAGATTAGAAGTAGAAATCTTAAGTTCGAAGAGTTGTTGGTGATAGTGACACTGATCAAAGAAGAAAGCAGACTATTAAGAGATAAGATAGGAAAATTCAAGCCAAAACAATGAAATACACAATATTTAGAATTTATTAGTAATTGAAGACAGATAAGATGAGGAAAGAAACTTGAGTATTGCAAAGCTGTTTGACGCTGGCCATTATGTCACATGTAGGGAAATGTCAGATTGCATTAAACACAGAATGAAATTCAAAGGAATAAGATTTAGTTTTTTGGAACTTTGTATTTCTACACACTTTTAAATAAGAGAGATTACATATATTTCACACATTTCATTTGGTTTGCATATAATAAAGTATTGTGTGCCCTATTCTTTGAAGTAGATGAATTGAACTTTTTAGTGGAGTATTCAAGAAAAACCGACAACATACAGATTTCATTGGATTTTTCATCTGGTTAGACCCCTTGATTAACTTCTAAACATGTTTTCTCATTCCTTTTCTGAATAACTTACGGACAGAGTTACCCGCAGTTACCCCATAGATGTTAACAAGTGAATATTGTTGCTAATTATGGCTGAAAATTTGATACTGATACCAGATGTTTTTTTCAGGGAAAACAGAAATGGTTTATGAAGCAGAACACAGAAGAATCAGCTATTGGAAGGAAGCTTTCAGACCATAAGTTAAATAATACACCAGATGCTGACTGGCTTCAGCTCAAGCCTCTTGCCGGTAGACAACAGTTCTGACTAAAGAGAAACTTTTAAAACATAAAAATTGAAATATTGCTTCTAAACTGAGCCTTGTGTTGTTTGAAATTTCTTGTCTTTGTGGCTTCCTTAATATTACTTTCTAACTTGTATTTCCTTCAATGTGAGTGTGTCTTAATTGTGATTTTGTTAGTGTTTTTATTGATTTCAGCCTCATTCATACTGGAATGTGAGACCAATTATGTTACAGGGCAAGGAACATATTGCACTTTGACTCTACAGAAAAAAAAGAATGAAACAAACAAAAAGGCTTTGTTAGTGGTGGATCAGTGTTGGTTTTATTTCTTGACAATGCATGATCTCTGTGCCCTCCACATGTGATTGGTTTCATACGGAAAAAGGAGAATAGTCTCTGCTTAAATTCTCTGCTCATCGATCCCTCTCTTCTGTCGCCCGATAGATGTAATGAGGTAGCTTACAGTTTTCAGGGAGACGTAAGAAACGTTTTAACCTAATTTTCCCCCTTTCTGTTTGAACTTGTGTTTCCCCTGAGTGTACCAATGATTTTCTGCAGAAAAAGGGCAGCCTAGATTCTTAACTGTAGACTCTGCCCCAGAATACAATTTAGGAACTATTAGGATCTTTCTTACGTAATAAATAGCTTTTGAAACTAGGTGAGAAGGCCAACCTTAATCTAAAAGAATAAATAAAAAACAGCTTATCAGATGCTATCATTTATCAGATAGGTGGAGCTTTGGAAGATGCAAGTTATTTAAATGTTGTCTTTGTTTTCTTAAAAAAGAAGGTTAAAGTAGGTAAACTTTAAGGTTCCTTCTTTCTCTGAAAAATTATGGGTTTATTTTGTTATCCTGTAAATGCTACACTAACGTGCCACCCTTTGATTTTCATCAGCTGTCCGTGATGTGGCTCTTAAGTTTCACAATACCTTCCTGCTTGCCAATTTTTCTCCTAACTCTGCCTGCTATTGATTTCGGTTCCCTCCCGTTTACCTCATGTTTCATCTTTTGGACCCTCAAAACCCCAGTTTGTTTTCTTTGTGTGCATGCATGTATTTATTTGTTTTTATACATTTATTAGGAATTTTAAAAGACATTCATTTAAGAAATGTTCATTACATTGCTATTCTGCCTGGGTTTAAATTAGCAAATATGCATTCACTTACTTGTTGATAAAGCATATCCTTTGCTATTATAAATATAGGAACTGATGACTTGGTTGTTTCTGAAGATCGACTTAATGAAACTGAACTGACAGATTTAGAAGGCCAACAGGAATCCCCTCCTAAAAATTATCTTTGTGTAGAAGACGAGAAAATCATGGACCATTCTCACAGTGATGGGTTGCATAGCGTTCATGAGCATGATCTTCATGCTGCTGCGCATAACCACCACGACGAGAGTAAAACCGTGCTGAGGAAACATAACCATCAGTGGCACCACAAACATTCCCATCACTCTCACGGCCCCTGTCACTCTGGATCAGATCTGAAAGAAACAGGAATCGCTAATATAGCTTGGATGGTCATCATGGGGGATGGCATCCACAACTTCAGTGATGGGTTAGCAATTGGTAAGTGGACTTGAAACTTGGGTTACCGTTTGCTCGTTAAGACCATTTTCTTTCCTTCACTATTTCAGTACTAATCTTAGGAATACATAATAATACATAAGATTAAAATTTGGAGCTTAACAAATACACTATTAAATATTTGTCATTTGTTTTTTCCAAAGGCTATGTTAATGTTTTTGATAAATTTACTTGGAGACGTAAGGTATAATTTCAGTGGGTTTTTCTTTGAACATGTAAACAAATATATGATATACTTTTACATATTAAATACACTTTACATATTAATTTCTTAGTCAAGGCATAGTCACCATATTGAAAAAGCTACCTTAACATTATGTTTTCAAATACATTTACACATCCTTCAGTGAGAACAAATTTATTTCAATCTTGGGTTTAATAATTTTTTACATCTTTGAAAAGGTGAAGAAAAATTTCACAATGTTAAAAATCCATTGTACCAAATTCAAATGTATTATATTAGAATCTTGCTAATGTAAACTGTTATTACCAGTTTAGGAAAACCTTAAATGTGATCAATATGTGATTTTCTTTGAGATCCAGACTCTGTTAAATAATCACTCAGAAGTAGGCTTTGGTTTTTTCCAGAAAAGTGAGACAGTATTTTTGAATCCACAGTGGCTGTCACATGTTAAAGATTGAAAACTTTTACTAGCAGAATCAGATGCATTTATACCTCTGATCTCAGTCCTCAAAACCATCAAACAATAATACTTTGTACCAGTTATGCTCTAGACCCAGAAAAGTTTGGATAAGGATTCCAGCCATTTCAATATCTATAAATATTAATACGAGAGAGTAAGCGCAATCATGGCCTTACGTGACTTAAAATTGAGATCAAACTAACCCTCAGAGATTGAAACACTCAGAACCTCCTGCTCCCAAGCTGTCAGCAAGTTAGAAGGCCACACAAGCAGAGGCTTTAGTTCAATAGGGAGTATTTCTGTCACTGAGTAGCTCCTTCTCTCGTCACACACCTATTGTACCTCGCTATATGTTCAAAAACTGGAGTGTGTAAGACAGGTGAGTCACTCGTAGATTCTGGAATTAATTTATGTAGGCAAAAGAGATAGCACCTGTGATTGTTAATGAAGATGGGAAACAGAAGATCAGTAAACGTGGCTTGCTTCTTTTTTTTCTCCCACCTCAGGAGCAGCGTTCAGTGCTGGATTGACAGGAGGAATCAGCACCTCCATAGCTGTCTTCTGTCATGAACTGCCGCATGAATTAGGTAATAGAGCCCTAAAAGTCATCCCAGAGCCCATCACACCTCAGACTTCTTCAAATGTAAACGCAGCCGAATTTTAGAGATTGTTAAAACGTAAAAAATGACTGATGGCAAGTATGAAGTGTCATCATTCTCTTATTTATTGTATAATTTTTGTTATATGCTCCTAAAACATGTATTGTTTTATATGTATGTATTTTTAATGTATGTGAACAATATTGTGTTATATCCCATTCTGTTTCTTACCTTATGTTACTAATCATCATGTTTTTAAACTCCATCCAGGTCACCATGAATTAATTTAATATGTTGAGTCTGCTCAGTACTCAGAGGTGTGCGTTTACCACATTTGACATATTTAGCATCTAGTATTGGACACACCATGTGGCCTTTAATTTCCTGCCACTACTCACAATGGCGCATTGAACATCTGTAAACGTGGTGCTTATAGACCCTGCAAGAACACTTTTTGGGCCTATACCCAAGAACGGAATGGATGAGTCTTAGGATGTGCATGCCTGAGAAGCGCCATGTCACTAAGATGGCCACACTAGTGTAATCTAACCTGCAGTCGCTGAGAGTTCCCGTGTTCCCACAGCCCTGCCCACATTCCACATTAACTAACTCTCTAATTTTTGCCAATTTAATAGGTATGAGATATTTCTCTGTTTAGTTGACATTTATTGATCTACCAGTGCTTTTTTAGTTTCTCTTCACGTGTTTTGGTTTTCTCCTATATGTTGAAAAACAGAAGTAAAAGGTGTAAACGTGCATTCAGATAGAAAATATCTGAAGAATGTGGAGATGACATTAATTTGAAAGAAACAAACTCTATCTTTTGAGTATCCAAGGAATTTCTTCATGTGCTCTTTCTAATTTAATATTTTTCTTCAATTTATCTGACTAGGAAACATCTATAATTTGTGTTTAATTGTCTTGATTGGTAGTAGCCTTACTTGCTCAGTTTGATTAGAAGTTATTCATATAATTTTCTTAGAAAATTATTAACTGTTCACAGAAAGCAGAAAAATCTGTTAGTGCTTACTTGGTGCTGATTCTTTAGGGCTTGACTTTCTTGTAGTTTTGATAACCTTGCCAACCTTGGGCATGTAGCCTTCCATCTTGTTCGTGCCCCATCATCCTTTACCCAGACCAGATCATCACTTCCTTCCTTGTCTTTTGCTTGGACAGTTTCCATAGTGTTAAATGTCTGGTTTCATTCCATTCCAGTGTACCTCATATACCTTATTGGCAGATACATCTTCTTAAATGTCACTTGCTTATGTAATCAAAATCGTTTAGTAGCTCTCCTTACATCTGAAGTAAAAGCTAAGATTCATTAGTCCTACTTTCAGTGACCTCCACTCGGGCTTCTACTTGCCTTTCCAGCTTCCCTCACTGTCCTTGCTGTTGCGTGTTTTCCACTTCACCCAAACACAAGGCACCAGACAGACACCTAAACCTGTTTCTTTGCTTATACCCTCCTCCTACGTGGCTTGTCCCACTACCTCTGTCCCTAGTTTTCTCCAGCTTCACTGCCATCCTCCCGTGTCCATGCCTTGGAGTACTCTTTCTTCTCAGCTTTATCACTTACTTTCTTGAGGTCCTTCTTTTGGTGCTTAGTGTATTTTCATTTTAGATGTCCTGTTTCTTAAAATGTAGGTTCTTTGTGTGCAGATACTGTATCTTCTACCCTTCTCTAACTACTTTCCTGTTAGAGAATGATCTGCCATGCCAGTACTTCCTTTCAATTCCATAGCAATACAAATCAAGGCCTTCTGTCAGTTTTTATACATGAGTAACATATTGCCTCATAGTTTTAACCTTTCACTTTTTCTTTGAACTTGCTTAGTAATAGTCACACACATATGTGGATAGTCACACACGTATCCACAGTATACTAGGGAAACCTCCGACTGCCCTTCCTGCCCACCCACTGCCCCCTGAATGGAGTATGTCAGGCCCCTTTGTGATTACGTGTGGTTTTACTGAATTGTCCTAACCCCCGAGGACCCGCCGAGGCAAGAATTGACAGTGGGGAGCTTGGAGATTAGGGATAGTTGCCCTCCTACTGCTTACTCCTCTTTCTCTCGGTAGTTTCTCACGGAAAGAGTGACACACAAAGACTGATAGCCGCATGTAAAACAAATGCACTGCATATCTTAATGGCCGGGTAAGCCCTTGACACCCAGTGCAGAGGCAGAGCTCTGGGAAGAGCTGGGTTAGAGAGAACTCTGCTTGGGCCCGGACTCCTCAGCGAGACATTCAGACCCCAAATCTCTACCTGTTTTACCCCACAAAGCAGAGGTTGAGACGCTACTGCTGTGAGAGGAAACTTCAATCCAATATGGAACTTAGAAGGAAAGCAGTGAGACCTTATGAAAATGTGCATTTTCCCCTAATGCCTAGTGCTAAATTGACGTAAACTGCCCCATATTCTAGCTGCTGAGGCTACTAGGGAAGAAAGAACATAAATGACCCAGCTTCCTCCCCTGGAGGCGACAGAAAAGGCTTTGGCCCTCATATCCATCAACATGGTGGGAAGTGGTCCACTGACCATAACTAAAGGAAGTAGAACGTGATTGTGGAGCCTAATTTTTGCCTTTAAGTCACCGTAATGGTAAAATAGGGCCAGATGAGATGTCTCTACTCTGATTCGATTATTCACTCTTACTCACTTGGAGACAGACAGGTGTGGAGAGAGGCATAGAACCTTCTTCCTCGGAACCTTCAAGCAAGGAAGGGGAGAAACCAGGCCCCTAGAGGCTGACACGGAAGCCTGGCAGGTCGACAGGGAGAAAGAGAAATCCTCTGCCTGCTTACTAGGTTACGATGTTGGCAAAGCAGCCTAAACATCATAGTCCAGGATAATTTATTCATTCTAAAACCTCTTTTGTCCTAGTTAAATTTCTTATTGTGAATTCTTAAAACTATTTTTGAGATTTCTATACTAAAGGCCACACCCTGAGGGGAAAGATGTGTATTTAAATTACTTTGCAGTGCGTTGCCCTCGGCCTCAGTCAGTCAGTAACTCCAAGCGTAGGCGCCCCTCTCCTGAACGGATGACTGTTTCTCTAGTGGTGCACGGCTGTGGGGTTTGTTTGTGTTTAGGAACGTGGTACGAAAAAGACGTGCACTTTCAAACCTAGAGCAGCATGCAGCTCGGAGATGCCCTCTGAGAGGCTTGCAGAAACTGAAACCGTCTGAGGAAACGGAAGACTCCTCTCTCTCCTTTCCTGTTTGCTCTGGGTGTGGTCATGGTGACATTGCCTGAATTATTACTCCTTTCTCTTTTCTGTTTTTGCCAAACTTGTGTAGCTAAATTTAAGTAAGTTACAACATTACTCTTGTATTCTCTGCACATTTTTCCACCATCCTAATAAGGAACTGTATAAACATTTGAAAAATAATTTATAAGAAAGCCACATAAGATTAGGGATAATCCAGAAGGATAGTTAATCAAACTCTCGTTAGATTAAATAACGTGTTTCGACTTCAAGGAAAGAACGTTTGGTAAATAAATGTAGCCATATCATTGAGATTCCGTTTGAAGAGGCTATAATACTGTCCATTTTTTCCTTTCCTCTCATGTGTATTAAGGGTTAAATAGAAATTCACCCTAAGATTTCCATAATATACGAAGTTGTCCAGGGACAACTGAACAGTCACTGTATGTATTCATCCATGTGTATGTGTGCATTATTGAAGGCAAAAATAAAGAACCGTAAAATACGTACTTGTTGAAGAAAACGTCAGTAGTTGATGTTAGCAGATGCTATACTACACAGTACAGTATAGTAATTCACATGCTATAGCGCTGGATCACATCAGTTTAACAGCTCTGGCAGGGACACCATTCGTTGTGCTAGTGATATCCTTTGTCAGCAGAAAGGAAAGACTACTGATTTATCAAAGACGGGGGCCAGCCCGGTGGCGCAGCAGCTAAGTTCGCATGTTCTGCTATGGTGGCCCAGAGTTCACCGGTTCATATCCCGGGTGTGGACATGGCACCACTTGGCAAGCCATGCTGTGGTAGGTGTCCCACATATAAAGTAGAGGAAGATGGGCACGGATGTTAGCTCAGGGCCAGTCTTCCTCAGCAAAAAGAGGAGGATTGGCAGCAGATGTTAGCTCAGGGCTAATCTTCCTCAAAAAAAAAAAAAGTAGATTTGCTTGTTTGGTATAAATCCTAACTGTGGGTATTTGATTTATTTTTCAAATGTTTATACTGGTTCTTACTAAGAAAGGAAGTAGAGAAAAAGGGAGAAAAATATGCAAATATCTTTGAGAATTTATAACCTGAGATAAGACAGGGACAAAGATAGATTTTAAATGAAATAATTCATCTTGATACAAGATCATTATATAAAAATCATTTATACTGCTATATATTAGCAGTGAACAGGGAAATTGAAAATTTTTTAAAGTACTATCTAAAATAACACCAAAAAACATGAAATACTTTGGTTAAATCTAACAAAATATACATAAGAATCTGTATGCTGAAAACTACAAATCGCCAACAAAAGAAGTCAAAGGAGACCTAAATGGAGAGACGCACCAGGTTCAGGAAACAGAGGACTCAGTATTTTTAAGATATCAAATCTCCCTGTAGAGTTAGTGCATCCCCATCCGAATCCCAGAAGGGTTGTTTTGGAGATAAATGAGCTTTTTCATAAGTTTATATGGAAAGGGAAAGGAACTTGAATACCCAGAAGGATTTTGAAAAAGGACAACAAAGTTGACTTTAAGGCTTACTGTAAAGCCACAGTAATCAAAACAATTCATACTGGTGAAAGAGTAGACACAGAGATCAGTGGAGCAGAGTATAGAGTCCTCGCATATGTAGGAACTTATTTTCAACAAAAATGCAAAGAAAATTCCATGTTGAAAGGATAGTTTTTTCAACAAATATTGCTGCAATAATTGAATATCTACTTAAAAAAAAAAAAAAAAACACCACAGACAAAAACTAACCCAAAAATGGATCACTGATCTAAATGAAAAATTTTAAAATATAAGACTTAGAAGAAAACATGGAAAAGCTCTTGGATTAGGCAAAGTGTTCTTAGGTCCAACACCAAAAGCATGATCCCTTAAGGAAAAAAGTAATAAAATGGACTTCATAAAAATCAAAAACTTTAGATAAAAGACACTTAAAAAAATGAAAACAGCAGCCACAGGCTGGGAAAAAATATTTAGAAAAATATGTATTTGATAAAAGATTTGCGTATATGACCCAGAAATCCTACTCACAGATATCTGCATAAGAGAAATGAACACTTAGTGTTGACACAAAAGCCTGTCTGTGGATGTGTACAGTGGCTTTATTCATAGTTGCTCAAAACTGGAAATAACCTAAATGTCCTTCAGCTGATGAATGGGTAAATAAACTCTGGTTCATTTAGGGAATGTTACTTGGCAGGAAAAGGCAGTGACTTTCTGATACAAACTGTTACGTGGATGAATCTTCCACACATTCTACTAAGTGAAAAAAATCTGGACTCAGACGACTTCATCCTGTACGATTCCATTTGTGTGATGTTCTGGAAAAGGCGAAACTGTAGGAACAGAAAGATCACTGGTGCCTATGAGTGAGGGGCTGAGGAAATTTTGGAGGTGGGAGTAAAGAAATAGTTCTAAAGTTTGATGGTGGTTGTGGTTACATGGTATGTACTTCTGTCAAAACGCAAATCTACATCCAAAAAGGGGGGGAATCATGTATGCAAGTTATATCTCGGGTTTAAAAAGTATTCATTAAAAATAATTCATCTCGAATCTCGATTGGTTAATTCATGCTGTGTGGTTGCCACTCAGGGATGAAGTGAATCATCTTGCTATCCAGTATTATCAGGGAAGGCATCAAAGTGGACATAGTGTGTACCTCTGTTCATTGAGTATTAAGTAATCCTTTTTAAACTCTCTTTTAAAATTCTAAAAGGAAACACTGTGTTTTATAACTTAAGAAGCATTCTTCTGTAGTCTCGTTTTGTATTCCCTAACCTCCTGCTAAATGAAATTGTCCCTTTAGCACAGTTGGTGGGTGAATTATTGACAATATGGTGGGGAAATTTGTAGAGGAAGAAGTTAGGGAACTCTTTCTGTAGAGGAAGCTGAGAAAGGCCTGAGGAAATGAAAACTCAAGGGGAGGGAGGAGATAAAAGCTGATGTTGAATCCAGGTCTCACCAGGAGAATTGAGTATTTAGGATCAGAGGGGAAAGATGTAAGGAGAGTATTAATATTAGGTGGAAACTGGAGAATGGCAATTTAGAAGCCATTGGTAGGTAATCTCCTTAGGTGTATCTTAACTTTCCCAATAATGTTGCAGGATTTAGTTTGTAGCAATTTGTTGGAATATGGAAAAATAATGCCTTGCACTAATTTCTTTGTTGTTAACTTCTACTTATTTGTTAGAAACTTTAGGACCTTGTAACCATACAGTTAGAAAATAACAAATCATGTATTTTTAGTCATGTGAGATCTTTTTTAAGAGAAAGAAACAAACCTCTGTATTTTGTATAGTACTTTGCCTCTACTAGTGTTGAATTATTGATTGGATGTTTGTATGTTTAGTAACAAAAAGTTTGTTATAATTAGTAAAACTATTGTTTTTGACCCTTTTGCTTCAAGATTATTATTTCTAGTGGCATTTTGCCCTTCTAGTAACATCTCTCTCAGCGATACTTAATCATTTTTTTCCCTGGTATTCCAACTTGAGACAGAAGAATAAGAAAAGCCTCTATTCTTTTTTACAGTTTTAGGATTTTCAGATTTAATTTTTTTCCTGGAACAAATAAAACATCAATGTAAACAACATACAATATACTTAGAGCGTCTGTTACCTCTTTCCTTACTTAGGCCGTTTCCCTTTGAAAAAGGGCAGCGATCAGAGAGCTCGAATTGTTGCTCACAAAAAACACAGTGACCCAGTTCTGTTCTTCTGGTTTTTTTTCTTTTTTAAAAAATTTTATATTTCATGTCATACCGTAAAATTGACCTTGCTTTTTGAGGTACAGTTCTTTGAATTTTAACATGCATATGGATTTGTGTAACCACCACCATCGGGATGCAGAACAATTCCATCACCCCAACCAACCCCTCCTGCCATCCCTCTGTCACCAGGCTTTCCCACCCCTGCCCTCTGGTGACCACTCAATGTTCTCCATCAGTGTAGTTTTGTCTTTGAGAATATCAGACAAACGGAATCATGTGTAACCTTTCAGACTGTCTTCTTTCAGCATCATGCCTTTGGGATTCACCCAAGTTTTTTGCATGTTAAAGCTTTAATTTAATAAGTAAAAAATAAATTTTCATGATAAAATTTCACTTCTTAAAGGTGCATTGTTTTTATGTCATTGTTAATTTTGTTTTTTTCCCTAAATTTGTATATAAAATCCTGTGGTTTTAAAACTCTCACATTATGTCTTAACTGCAGGTGATTTTGCAGTTCTTCTTAAAGCAGGCATGACTGTAAAGCAAGCAATTGTATACAACCTCCTGTCTGCCATGATGGCTTACATAGGCATGCTCATAGGCACGGCTGTTGGTCAGTATGCCAATAACATCACACTTTGGATCTTTGCAATCACTGCAGGCATGTTCCTCTACGTAGCCTTGGTGGATATGGTAAGATATTTTATATTTTTCTTGTTACACTAAATCTGTAAATAGAATGCAACTTTTAAAAGGGAAGAAACCTTTGGATATGGTTTGAAAGACTTAATTATTTTTCAAAATATAACCCATTTTAAAGACATGTGATATCCTAAATAATCTGTTAGGGAAAGACATTTAACTATAGGAGGGTTCGTTCTTGGCAAACCAGTTGAGATGCTGGAAATTTTTGTCCAAATGATGTTGCTATTCAAAGTAATCATCAGTAGTATTTAGAGATATAATTACAGAAGTATACTACTTTGAAGGTTTTGTGATATTGAGGTGAAAACGTTGTTCTTGTTAACAAAATAATTCTTTGAGCTTGCTTTGTGGTGAACAAGGAAGAAATACTATACCTCTTAGGTAAGCCAGTCTTCTGCAGAAAATGGTGTATATTCCAAGGGATTTAAGTAGTTTTCCTTAATTCTGTGATTAAAAATTTAGGTTATATAGTTTTGAAATGAGACTATCTGATAGATCCTACCAGGAGGAGAAGTGAATGTAATATCAGATTAAAAATAAAAAGTAACAAAATTGCTAGTTCTGCAAATACACTGCCTAACATATTTAGGATATTAAAGTAAAATTAAAAAACTAATTGTTAGTGTTTAGATTTATTAACTTTAAAGTTAGAAATAATGCCTATTTACTATAGAAAATTTAGAAAATAGGAACAAAAAGAAAAAATAGAAGTTGTTTACATTCTCCACCTAGAGGTCTGTTTCCCGAATCTCCTCTTAGACTTTATTTCCTATCGCCATGCTCACCTAATACTCTTGCTTCCTACTTCATGGAGAACATGGCAGCCATCCATCAAGACAACCTCTCGCAAGTTCCCCTCACTATTTCTATTCATCCCCCAGTGTCCATGCCTGTTGACCTTCTTTCCTGTTACTCTGAAGAACTGACTACGTTCCTGGCTGAGGCCAGCTCCTTCCAATCGTTCACTAGAACTTATCGCCTCTTGCTGACGCCCTTAAATTCTCCCCTTTTTCTTCACATCATTCATTTTTCCCTCTCTGCTGGATCATTCCTGTCAGCATCTAACCCTGACGATACTTCTCCCTCTGACAAGGTCGGGAGAGGCGTGGTTCTTAACTTGCTTCTTGTTTCAGCCGCCCCCAGTGCTCGCCTTCCCTCGGAGAGCAGTCACCCTTTCTTGTCTGTTGAGTCTCTTCTCTCTCGAATCTGGCCTCATCAGGTTTTCTCCCTAACCGCTCTGCAGATTGTTCTTGTCAGATTTACCATCTACCACAACATGCGTGGCGAAGTCCCCTGGTCATTCACCTGCCATTTACCCTGCACGTCTTCATCTTACGTGTCCTAACAGCAGCATTTGGCAGTGGGTCATTCTCTTCTCTCTGAAACACTCTCTTGTCACTTGCTCCTGTACCCCGCCCTTTCCTGGCTTCCCACCTCTGCCCTTTTTTTCTCAGGTGCTGGATCCTCTTCTCCTCCCCTACCTCTGTCAGTGAAAGCCTCTAAGAAGTCTCATCGCTCTGAATATTGATTGGATGATAATTCCAAAGTTTACATCTTAAGCCCAGACCTTTTCCTTAACTCCACATCAGTGTATGCACCTGTTAAACCCGAATGTCTAAAAGGTACTGCAGACTTACTATGTTCAGAACCCAGTCCTGAATACTTGCCAACCCCACGCCTTGCACCAACCAGCACCTCCTCTAGAATTCTCCATCTCAGAAATGACAGCTCCATTCTTCTAGTTTTTCAGATCACACCCTGAGTATCGTTTTTTGACTCTACTCTCTCTGTCCTCCCCACAGCTGGCTTGTCAGTAAGTCCCAAGGGCTGCAGCTCCTAACCACCTCTGCACCCCCACTCTCATGCAGGCCACCGTCGTCCTTCCCTTTCTGTCTGCTCGCCCTGCCCACCACGCACTGCATCAACAGCGCAGACAGGGGGATCTTTTTAAGTGATCCTGGTAAGATTAGATCATGTCAGTTATGTGCTTCACGCCCTTCAGTGGTTTCCATCTTATTCAGAGTAAAAGCACCAAAGTTCTTGTTTTGACCTTCAAGGTTTTTCATCCTCCTTATTTCCTCTTCCTCTCCCTCCTTCATTTCCTAATCTTCCCTCCTCCCCTCCCCGCTTCCCCAGGAGGTGCACTCTGCCTCGGGTCCTGGCTCTTGTTGATCACTCCACGTGGAATATTTTGTCTGCAGACATTCTCCCAGCTAGCTCCCTCACTTCTTGTGAGGCATCCTATCTAAAATTTGACTGTCTACCCCAATATTTCACATCCACTATCCCTACTTTAGTTTTTTCTCCTTTGCACTTGTATCTCGATCTATTAATAACACACTAAACATTTTACTTATTTATTGAGTTCATTATGTGCCCCACTAGGATGTCAGTTTTGGGAGGGCAGGCATTTTTGTCATAGTTCACTAACTACTGGACATGTGTTTACAATTAGTTGAATGCAGAATGAATGAGCTAATTCTTATCCTAGGAAGCTAAAGGTGTAAAAAGAATGAAAGAGTCTCTACAGTACATATTTATAGTCTAATGAAGAAGAAAAGTAGCCATCAATTACAATTCTTTTGATACATGTTATGATAAGAGTGGTGCACCATGTTTGTGGAACTACAGAGAAGGGCTCGCTAAAAACTTGGGAAATAAAATTAGGGAAGTGTTTCTGGAATAGGAAATCTGAGCTTGAATCTTAAAGTAGAAGAGTTTGTTAGAAGCAAGAGGAAAGGGCATATGAGAAAGCAGAATAATAAAGAGCATCATTGTTTGATCAGTGAGTTTACTCCTGGGACCATATTCTGAGGAAATAACCTAAAATGACTACTGCTAATATAACAAACAAAAATAAGACCATATTAAAGTGTTCTTTGCAGTAGTGTTTATAATGTCACAGTTTTATTGGAAAGACCCTAAATGTCCAAGAAAAGGGGGACAGACTATCCACATATATTTTAGGATTTTAGTGACACTGAAATATGTATTTTCTAATATTAAGTGGAAAATAGATACAAAAATTGCATCCATAGTTGGCCAGATCGTGACAGTCACACAACATGCCATGCTAAAAAGATCAGAGTTTATCTTATAAATTTGAGGGAGCCATTAAAAGGTGTAAGCAACAATGATGTGATCACATTTGTTTTAGAAAGACCGCTTTGGCTAAGGGGAGACATTTTTATTGGTTTATAGTCATTTTAGAAGATAGCAACAGTACCAGAGGTTTTAGTTTGAGGTGCCTTTAGGATACCCAGCTGGAGGTACCTGGTTTAGGGGGCTTGGACAGCACCTGTTTATCAACCAGTGAGAAGCATTGTTGCATTTTAACGAGGATGGCCGTACCAGTCGGTACTGGCTGGCTGCTAGCTGTGGTTATG